>NC_040032.1:11783295-11914139 GCF_000972845.2 Larimichthys crocea
AAAGGCCCCCTGAAACTTTCTGAACTCCTGAGCTCACCTTTGCCGTTTGACTTCAGCAATTCTCCACAACAGTTCAAATGTCCAAACTTCACAGCAGAAAAAATGTTTACAGCCTGGTACAAAAAACAGTTTTGGTCTCTGTAGCTAATTCCCCCTGTAATGACACTGTACTGAGGTGAATTATATACAACTCACCTTTCAGTTATATTAAGGCTTAAATTTATACAGGATTAAGAGCGTGGACGTTTTGATTGACAGGTGTGTCTTGTTTGAGCATCAAAACGGCTTCCGTGGGGACATCACGCATACGCTGTCCATTCTTTTATACTCTGAGTACAGATACAGTTGTTATTGTAAAGTCTTGTGGCAGCTAGCACAAAAATGAGCAAACAATTTCATTGTTTGTTTTTGTAGGCATACTGCATGCACCCTTAACCTGGATCTGAACAAAGAGCTACGCTGTAGAATACAACCAAGCTTGATTAAGAAAGTATATGCAGGAAAGGTTACTCGTGCTGCACACAATAAAACCGTTAAACATATCATCATTCATGGTTACTTTTTCCAGTTTCTCTGGAAGGTCATTGGACGGTGAAGTACATGCAAGAGCCAGTAAGTGTGTACTCTGTGAGAGGAATACTTGTTCAGCTGTTAAACAAACTCAAAATGCATTGCTTTCTTACTGATTCACTTTCAATCAAAGAAAAAAGAAGAGCTGCTGGCAGAATAAATAACACAGTGAACAGTGGAAAGATGGGGGAACCATCTGCACGAAGAACTTGCCAATGCTGGTTTAGCTTTACAGAGGCACATTCTGCCCACAAACAAGAATGCCAAACCCGGTTTGTAGCGGAAGAGAGGCTCAGATGAGATGCTGGCATGGCAAATAGGTGGTAGCAAAATGCAGTGTTGCTGCAAAGTGTTTCATCTCTTCAGTTTATTGCTCTGCACTCTAATAATAGAGCTGTAGGCTTGTCTTCGAAGCAATAATGTATATCGTGAGAGCATCGATGTAGCGTACCATCTGAAAATCATCAGAAGCAAAAGTATTCTTTACATTAAGCCCTGGCAAGTCTTTTCTTCCCTTTGTGCCACAAACTGCAGTCTCTCAAACGTCCACTTGAGGCTGGCTCCAGAAGTGAGTCAGTCTCCATACAGTAAGTCCCCATGTTATTGTTATTGAATTTTCTATCCTTAGGTTACACAAGGTCACGTGTGGGCATTCAGGTCCTCAGCAGTATTAGTTCTTTGGCTTTGACTGGGTGCCAGTCTAGCTCAACACTGTGGTGGCCAGGGTCACAGAGACCTGTTGCTGCCTTCATAGAGATAATAGATAGCTGCCGTTGACGTTCCAATCTGTGTCTCCAGACTAGAATATGCTGACAATAACACCTCCATGGGTAAAGACATTCTCTTTGACTAATTCTGGGCGTGTAGTATTTGTGGTGTTATCTTGGGGTTTAAAGTCGATCCACCAGGATGAGTTGGGCAGAATGTGAGACCGACTCAGGCACTTCTGATGAACTCTGAGAGTGTCTCTAATTCTCCTTGGCCCAAGCGTCAATAAATAATACAGCATAAGACATCAGAGGCTGCTGAACACTTTCTGAACTCCTGAACCTCACCATTGAGCAATTTCTCCACAACAGTTCAAATGTCACAACTTCACAGCAGAAATAAACATGTTTACAGCCTGGTACAAAAAACAGTTTTGGTCTCTGTAGCTAATTCCCCGTTCATGACAATTGTACTGAGGGTGAATTTATATACAACTCACCTGTTCACATTATATTAAGGCTTAAAGTTATGCAGGATTAAGAGCGTGGACGCTTTGATTGACAGGTGTGGCTTGTTTGAGCACCCAGGCCTCATGTCCACTAAACATCAACGTCTTTACTGATTTTTAGATTAGCAAGAAGAAGCACGACTGCCAACATGGCGGCTGACAGAGCCACAAACTTTCAGCTTGTTATTGTAGAGTCTTGTGGCAGCTAGCAAGAAAATGAGCAAACAATTTCATTGTTTGTTTTTGTAGGCATACTGCATGCACCCTTAACCTGAATCTGAACAAAGAGCTACGCTGTAGAATACAAACCAAGCTTGTTTAAGAAAGTATATGCAGGAAAGGTTACTCGTGCTGCACACAATAAAACCGTTAAACATATCATACATTCATGGTTACTTTTTCCAGTTTCTCTGGAAGGTCATTGGACCGGTGAAGTACAAGCAAGAGCCGGTAAGTGTGTCCTCTGTGAGAGGAATACTTGTTCAGCTGTTAAACAAACTCAAAATGCATTGCTTCTTTACTGATTCACTTTCAATCAAAGAAAAAAGAAGAGCTGCTGGCAGAATAAATAACACAGTGAACAGTGGAAAGATGGGGGAACCATCTGCACGAAGAACTTGCCAATGCTGGTTTAGCTTTACAGAGGCACATTCTGCCCACAAACAAGAATGCCAAACCCGGTTGTAGCGGAGAGAGGCTCAGATGAGATGCTGGCATGGCAAATAGGTGGTAGCATAAATGCAGTGTTGCTGCAAAGTGTTTCATCTCTTCAGTTTATTGCTCTGCACTCTAATAATAGAGCTGTAGGCTTGTCTTCGAAGCAATAATGTATATCGTGAGAGCATCGATGTAGCGTACCATCTGAAAATCATCAGAAGCAAAAGTATTCTTTACATTTAGAGCCTGATCTGATGCCCTGAAATGTGTTCTCAGATACATTCTGAACTCCGAGGGATGTTTTTGTAAGCGTAAGTACTTCTGAAGGATGATTATTCTCCAATTAGTCTGCAACTTTAAAAGCATGCCCCTGCACTATTCATTCTCTGTCGTTTCAAGCTCCACTGCCCCCTCCGTCTCTCTGCTGTGACCAGTCTGAGGCCCCTGTAGGGGAGATAGGAGAGGGCGGGCGGGGGTGTTGGATTCCTTCCTAACCAGCCACAAACCCAAGGAGACCAGGCCTCACCAAACATTAAACCGGTAAACAAACAGTGTGTGCCACAACTGAAACGTTACTGGAGCCGCGACAGGATTTTAGCACGCACTCACGATGCTTCTGGAAATGATCAATAAGTGTGTTTCCATTCACCTGTTTTGGAGTGGAAACGCGAGTCACTCAAGCTTCTGCTCCACAGAAGAAACTAAAAATAGTGGAAGATACAAACACCAGATCTCTGAAGCGATGAGGAGACTGCAACCTTCCATATTAATACAAGAAATGTCACATCCTTTTCCACTATTTGAGGTCTGATTGGTGTCCTTTAATTGTCATCTCGGCCCAATTTCAATCCCCCCCATACCCTCCCTCTCTAGGGGTAACTTTGTGTGGTCACACTCGCGACTGTGGAGGGTCACTTTAGGTGGAAGGTATAAATACACCGGCAAGCTTTGGAATACTTTCACCTTTTCCCCAACGGAAACAGACCCATTCATCAGCAGGGTGTCATTAAATCATTAACCTTGTATTTCTTTTTCTCTCGTTTCTTCAGAGGCCTATTTTTGGGGGACATTTTGCCATCGAGGTCCGGTTGGTTAATGATAAATCTGTTTCAGAGCGGACACTTTAATTAAATAAAGATTTTTCTAAATGATAATCTCATACTGAAGATGTAGGTGGATGGTGGATGATGGTACGCTCATAAAAGGAAAAAATATTAGTAGAAGAAATAACAATTTACTCCCACATTTCTATTTTTATTTCTCAGTCCCTGAAATCACACAACACAGGCAATCAAGTCCAATCAAACGATAATATCTTCATTTGAATATAAAATCAACACGTGTAACGTTTTCTCAGGTAAAAAAATAAACCAAATCCATCACGTGGGCAGAAAAAACGGTCTGCTCGATGTGAGGCAACTTATTCCTTCATCTCAGGAAAAAAACACACAAAAGACACATGTAGTTACGTTGGCGTTACACACAAAAGAGGCGCTGCACTTGAGGAGTGTGGTCCACTTAAAGCTAGTCGGTCTGGAATGGCACTTAATGTGGTGGACCCCTCGAGTCGGTAGAAGGAGAGTGTCGGGGTCAGATTGGAGTTAGGCCATCGTCCACTTCTCCTGTAATGTTTTAATGACACAACTGGTGAATTAGAGCCGCTAACTCGTTATTTTGATGAATCAACTCGTGCATTCATTTGCATTTTCTTTCGAGGGTTTCTTGAAAATGCATTTGGTAGCTCTTCTGGAAAACTGTGCACCTCGTATCAAAGCTTGGAGACTGAATGCCTTCAGTGAGGAGAGGGTGCAAGCTGTTTTTATCCCTTAGCAAGCTTCATACGGACAGATATGGCATCAATATTCTCAAAATGTCAAACTGTCCCTTTACATCACAAACAAAATCATCCGCAGAAGGACTGACATCAGATGCCTCTATGACTAATTAAGATCCAATTAACATATTGGAGTCTCTGTTAAGTAATTAGTGTTTCTTCTCCGAGCTTTAGATTTGAAAACAAATTTAAATAAACGTCCCATGAAAATTATTGATTTCAAACACATTGTGGCGTCTGTGTGCTGATGGAGTATTTTCTTTCACTCGTCAGGGTGCAGCGCTGTCTCGCCACTAGTGCCCCAGATGCATATCTATGTGCACAGCGAAATTTTTTGGACTATTCGTCTAAAAATACCTTTTCTAGTCTGACAGAAGTGTCGCTCGTTTTTAAAACATCAATCATCTACAGTGAGACACATTCAGAAGCGCGTGGCACGCTTCAAATAAAAATGATTATCGAAGAAATTATTTAAAGATTAAGGAGTGTTTAAGTTTTATAACAGGTGCAAATAAAAAACTGACATTGATTTTGACGTGTAGCAATTATTCTTTATGCATGCATCCTGCTTTATTTCTCTCATGTGAGTGTGCTGAATATATTGGCAGGTCGATAACTGATTAAACATCCAGCGGGAAAGCTAGGAGGCTCAAACTGTAACCACTTGCTGTGTTTTGTTTCACAGGTTCTTCCTAAAAACTGAACTGGGATCAGTGGAATTAAACATGAAGAATATCTGGTGTGTTCATTTTGATTAAGAAGTTCAACAGCATGGGTAATTAAAGTAAGAGGTTTGAAATGTGCCCTGGGTTTCTTTTAGCGTGCCTCAAGGTTATTATTATAACATGCTTAGACCTCTCCCGCAGTGGAAATGGTCTTAATGGTGAACATGAGAAAGGCTGTTTTGTGCAGAATGATTTGCATCGGAGCACGGTTAAGGAACCATTACATGTTTTTCATTAATGTTTGCATTGACTGTCTCTTTTTTCAAGTTCCACCTTAATCCGCCAGAGGAGGAAAATCTATATGCTACAATTTGTTGAAGTGCTGTTTGAAAGGTCCGCTACTGTAGATATATTAGGGTTTGAAAGCTCGAGCTCAACCCACGCATTGATATTCATGTATGCTGACTGTTCATGTAGAGAGAACTGCAAAGAAACGTGGGGGTAAAAAGAAGAAGTCACACGTGAATAGCTTTCAACATGAAAAGAGCAAGATCTAGATGCAAGCACGCAATCTGAAGATAGGAGGGTGAGGTGGACATGAAATGTTTCTGCTGGATAGGATTTTTTTTTTGTTCAGACTCGGAGATAAGGAGTGGCTGTGTAGTCCTGTCAGGGGTGGGGAGGTCATCGCACCGTTGGGAACACAGAGAGAAGAGAGAGCCGAGGTTTTGAATTCAGCAAGAGGGGCAAGAGAGGCAACGAGAAGGAGATGAAATGGAAGAATTTAGTGTGTATGAAAATGAGACAGGCTGCAGCCTTCTGTATCAGTTGTAGAGGCTGGATAAAGGTCTGTTGGGAGCCCAGCCAGGAGGGGGTTGTAGTTGTACAGACAAGCGGTGACCAGAATTTGGACAACAAGAAAAGAAAGGAGGAGGAGGAGGAGGATGGAGGGTGGTTGTGGTTGTGGTTGTGTTGTGTGCAACTTCACACCAAGATTCTTTGTAGTCCGGACAGAGACAGTGTGGCGTTGTCGGTGAAAACCTTTTTGCTGAAGAAGAAGGAAAAAGAAAAAGTGTCGAGATTGATGTGGTTGGCAGGCGTCCAACTGCAGATGTCAGCTCGGCAAGCAGAGGTGCAAGCCTCGATATGCGTGTCGATACGAGAAAAGAAGAGTTTGGTGCTGTCAGCATTTACAAAGGTAGGAGAACTTGATAGCAGGGCAGAGCGGAGTGGCACTTGCAGCCCTGAGGATGTGCGTGACCTTGGAGACCCTGGCGGGGGCAGAAATGTGCATCAGTTAGGAGACGAATCGCTCAAGATTCTTTGGTGAGCAAACATGGCAAGGAGCATTTGAGGTTGATAGGGTTCAAAGCAAAGAAAAAACAACAGTCTATCTCTGCAAGTCAGACATCTCACACACCGGAGAGATGACCATTGATTTTTTTTTTTCACATGACATTTTATTCAGACGTCCACCAGCCTGACCAGGTGGGCCTCTGGGTATGAAACATCACAGTTAAGGAGGATCAGTCGATCAGTCATTGATTTATCTACATCACTTTGAATCCAATACACAGATAAGAATGTCTGCTGCCTTTAAACAATCCATCAAGCACGGCCTTTTAGCTAACTGCACGATGATGGTTAGACGATGCCTGCAAGTCACTGGATAGTCCATTTTTCTTGGAAACACCGGCGCTCTGTGCCAGATTCTCTCCTTCTTTCCATCTTTCACCGGGGGCTCCTGCATCAGTAACAGCAGTGATCAATGCTCAACAGTGTGTCACTTCACCTGTACGTAACCATGTGAGATCTATGTATCCTGCACAGGACGTGCTACTGCAGCGCTGCCTCGACTTTTGGTGATTTCTGATGGAAAGTAAATTGCTGCAATTGCTGTAGCTGCTGTTAGTTTATTTGGTTGCTGCCCAGACTGTGAGCTCAGGGCACCATGGGAGCAAAGGCAATCTAACAAGAGCAACCAGACTGACTTTTAGATGTTGGCAAGACCTTGAAAGGCAGACGTCAAGCTGGGCGTCTCGCTGTTAGAAAGTAATATTAGCTGGCTGCTATGTCTTAGGTTGTAGCACTTGCTACAGTATCATAACAAATACATGCAGACTCTAAAACTGCAGGTGTTAAATTGCAAAAATGTTTCTCTAAGGACTTCTCTGCGATTCTTTTTTTACACTTTGCAAAGTCATCCAGTGGACTGGATCGGTCTGGTTTATCCACCAATGAGCTAATTTTGGTGTAACGTGACTGAAAGAAAAGTCTTGAAGCAAAAAGTATTTTGGGTGAAGAACTATTGAACCAATCAATAGTGAGTTTTACCTGAGTTGAGTTAATGGGAAGGGGGAGGAGCTTTTGTGTCGCCTCATATTGACTAGCAGTTGATGGTGAAAGCTGATGGAAAGGGAGTAGATGAGTTGCGATAGTGGAGCTGAATGAGGTCTAGAGAGGAGTTACTACCCCTGATAGTGGGGAAAAAAGATTTCTGGGCCTCGAATGTCATTTACAATTTGAATCAGCAAGGCCAGAGGAGGACATATGGAGGAAGCAGATAGGAATGGCTAGTTGGATGGAGGACCTGCAGATGTATAGTAAATATATGTGACATTTTGATAAGAGCGGGGTGGAATACATTGACGGAGAACGAACGAACGGCGAGAAGGAGACAGAAACAAATCTGATTTCAGGGGGTTGTTTTTTTTTGCTGACTACTCAGCTGAGACGGATGCAAAACAGAAATAGGAGAAATTAAGTGCGAGACGATCTCAGAACGAGGCAGCTTTTTGCTACTTTCTGTCAGCACCAAGGAGACTTTTTCCAGACAGCCGAGCTGTAGGAAGAAATCATGACAGTGAAGGTCAAAAGAAGAACAGAGTAGTGCAGCTCACGGAGCTCGGGAGGAATGCTGCTGACTGCAGATTCTGCTAAGCAGCGATAGTGTGAAGTAAAACAGTGAAGCCGGATTATGAAAGACAGAAAATGAACACTTTTTTTCGAGGGATCCCGAGGTCAGGGACGATATGTTTGTTAAAACCTTCAGCAGAGCTGAACACAAGTTATTCAGCTGAATTATTTACTGTGTTTATGCACATTGTGTCCAACCTACATGGACATAAATACACCGGATGAGGGATGTTTTTGTAAAAAGAAAGGTTTAAGGTAAGGCCCTTAAATGTTAACAATTAACAATAAGCTGATTTAGCCTCCTCAGTTTCAAAGTCCACTGTCATAAAAGGATTCAGTCTTTGCCAACATCCAAAACGCCGAGCAGGTGCAACAATATACGACATAGCAGCCAGCTAATATTACTTACCGATCCAACAGCAAGAAGCCCAGCTCGGCGTCTCTTTCAGCCTTTTATTTCATGAAACTCTCGCCAACGACTAAAAGCCAGTCCCAGATTAACTCTTGTCTGGCAGCCTCGTGCATGATCACTCTCTTTTGGCTTCTTAGATTCCTCCATCGTCCTCATGCTCTGCCTTTAATTCGCTTTGTCCAGCTCCATCGCTCCCAGTTTGCACCTCCACCTCACCTTCCTTCCGACGGTCCAAAACATCTGTGGTACAAAGACACATCACAAGTCCAGGCAGCACGGCTAACTGAGGACGGTAACTATATCTAACAGCAGCTTCAGTTCACAGCCTTGAGGCAGAGGAGATCAAAGGGAAACGTTTTCTTCAAAAATTGTTTATAGTTTCACCAAAAATGAAATAAGTGGTGGTGTGAGACTGTAAAGTGTTACATACTTAACGAGGGTGACTGTACCCAGACAACAAATTCACATATGTACGGGTCGCAGAGCAGGAATAGCAGTCATTATATGGCAGAAAGGTTACATAACTGCACTGTTTATCCCATATTAAGGCTGTGGCTCAAGTTTAGGAAACTGAAAAACCAAATTGAATTCATCATAATAAGCCAACTTCTTTAATTAAAATCTGACTTTGCGCCGCTCTCCAAGAGAGGAGGGATGGCAGCAGAGAGGAGCAGAAATAAAGGACGGAGGAGAGACTGAGGCATTGTGCTGCATAGAGACAGAAGCAAGTGTTTCTGTCTTGTCTGAGGTGATCAATGTCTGTGAGGCAGCACAGAAAGGCAGAGACGAGGGAGAGATGAGCTCTGCTGTCTGGACCGCTGACTGACAGCTCCAGCATCCTCTCTCTCTCTCTCTTCAACAGCCTGAGTGTGAGCTGACCTAAAAGGTTAGGTAAGGTTAAATCGACTGCATTCTTAGGGACGGGTGGCCCCTTCCTCTGAGAAAGAAAGCCAAAAGAGAGATAGATGAGCATACCGCGAGGAGGGGAGTAATAAAAACAAATAGGCAGAGTGCCGTGGATTTACTTCACCCTTTCCTCGATGGACTCCTGTGGATAAGCTCTGTTGTTTCTGTGCAGCTGTCCGTGCAAAGAGGAGTGACTTACACAAGACTGCAGCTCCACAGCATAACCACAGGAGGAAAAGGCTGAGGCCAGGCAATATTAATGCTGATTGGAATAATAACAAGAGTGTTAAGCTCAGCGGGGGAGGCAGTGTCACTCTTTATAAACTGGAAGTGAAACAAGCCCACAGCAAAGCACCTGTCAGCAGAGGGTAACAGCCGGGTAACAGCTTACTGTAGCTTACTCCCACAAGGCAACACACCAAAGCCAGGCAGCACGTAATTTAATATTAAAGGTGGGATCGGTTTATTTATATAGAACATTCCTTTACTCAATTTGTTGTACGTCCAAGTGCATGAAGCAACAAGTAGTATGAGACTATATCAAATAAATTACAAGAACCGACAACTACGACCCCCAAACCTGTCAGATAAAACTCCAAAATCATCCGTTACGTTGGACTAACTGCGTATCTGTCCACGTTTAACCTCACAAACTACTACACTATCAGCATGATATTTTTTATTGTGCACATTTATGATTGTGCGCTCAAGGACCTCTCGTGGTTACAGTATTTCGCAATTTCTGGAAAGACCTTGAAAAACACGTTTCATTGAGTCCTCGATCCTTTTAACCATCCGGCGGGGGCAGCCAATATTACTCCTCAATGCCTGCTAGGCTGACTTACGTGGTCTATTGTAGGCCGGCTGTTGTCATGGCTCAAAAACATTAATAGAAAAGTTTAGTCTCATCTTGAACAGATGCATCTGCAGATTAATTCCATCCCCATCTACTATGATCAAATAAAGTTAGACACGATATGAGATGTTCACTAGATTTATCTGATTCAACTCTTTTTTGGGCTGGAAGAGGAGACATAAATCACAACGGAATGAACTAAATAATAAATAGTGTTTGGACTTTTTGTCCCATTTATTGTCTCCCTAGTAAGATTAAACAGTTAGAGTTACATTACACTATTCTGTTCTAACAGAGATCACAGAAAAACACTAAAACCTCGTGTCTGTGTAAGAAAACATTCTGTAATATACAATAAAATCTTTATTCAAAACTCTGCAAGTCTCCGCAGTCCCTGCCAGTGATGGTGGCATTGCAGTAGGTGCTTGGCCATCTGTTGCCTGGTGGAGATCTGCCCTTTGCTGAGTGCACTCTTCTGGTTTGACATGAATTCTAAATTAAGAAGAAAAACACACGGCTGACCGAGCTACTACATCAAACCACTCAGCTGCATTCACTCCAGCAGCAAACGTTTGCCTCCTGAAAGAAAACTTTACAAAATTCAGACAAGGAGTGTAACGCTACAGAAACCTGTCAGTCGTGTAAAACAATCGCAGTGCAGACCTGTAGCAGAGAAGATGCTGTGCCTCAGTACTATGTATGTATGTTACTGCTCACTATTACTTTCAAGGCTGTAAAATCTTAGGTTTAAGAAAAGATCATGGTTCTAGTTAAAAAGGTGTTAGGGAAACATCCTGATTTAGGTTTAAAATCATGATTCATCACCATCAAATTAACATTAGGTCATTAGGATGAATAAATCTGACTTTGTTTCTTTTGAGATTAGAGTTAGGGTTATTCTACCTGTACACACAGCTTAGTCCAAAATATCTTCTGGCCTCTGGATCTAGGCTGCTATGTTCTGACTGCTCTGGAGTCTCTGTTGTTTGTTTGGGTGCTATAAAATAACCTGGATGAGAAGAATGCACAAAGCAGTCAGCATGTTTTTCAGGTGACAAAAAGATGTCCTGGTTATGATGTTTGACCGGCTTGCTTACAGGATCATCAGACAGACAGAGAAATGTGTAGCCATGTTATCATCCACAAATAAATGATAGAATATTTTATGTTTCTTTATAATTTTGCCAAGTGGGAGCACGAACAAATTAAAAACCAGTGGTCATAGAATTGAGCCTTGTGGAACCCCTCGAAAAATCTGGATTTAAAACCACTGAACAGCTGACACTGAAGATCACATCACTGAGGAGGAAACCTGAGTAAGAACACCAATCTTCATTAAAATATCACAATTAACTGCATCAAAAGGCGGCACTGAGATTAAGCAAAACTAAAAATTCTATTTGAATCCCTGTTAACCTCCAGGTAATTGATTACCCTGCGATAAGGGCTGATCCGGCGCTGTGATCAGATCTAAAAGCCGCCTGGAACACATTAAAACACTGCAGGTGCAAAGGTAATCATCCATTTGCATGTCGCTGAAGGTTTCATGATAATATCTGGTATTATGTGAGAAGCAGAAAACATGCAAAAGAAATCATTAGATTGGCTTAAGCACGGTGCATAAACTCAAGCTCCGATACTGATTTTAAACAGATAATTCTGCTTCTTTCATCATCCGGTCTCGGCCAGAATACATTTTCTGCTTTACTTTTCTGATTCATTAACATTTTTTTAAGCAGACTTAATAGATTTTAAAGAAAACCACTCATCTCATAATACGTTAAATGTCCTGCAGACTTGACATCCTCCAATTCATATAAAAACAGATGATTAGGGCAATTATATTTGATTTGTTAGCATGAAGAGTTGAATGAGAATTAAAAAAAAGTGACATATCTCCAGCTCTGGGCTCTGATCATTTCCGCCTCAAAGTTTCATCTCCTTCTTCACATTTAGAAAATTCTTCAAACGACTTCATTTACACTATAGAGAGAGAGAGAGAAAAGTTGTTTCAAAGACAGATGTTCATGAAATAGAACATGTTCAGATTTTAAAACTAGAGAAATTAAAAATCCTTTTTATCTTCTTATTTTTCTTGTAGCACTTGTATAAAAGGGCCACGGTCGGTGTGTGAGGGCCTCGGTTTGAAGGTCAATCAGCCGTGACACGGCGCTTTGTTCTGCGCGGTTAATTTTCTCTTGTTCGTGGCAGGAGCGCGCAGACGAGGCGCTGTTCGTGGTGCTGAAACGCGCAGAGGGGACGAGAAACACAGACGACCACGGTTGACTGGCACATCAAGCATTCACCCAAAGTCCATTCATTTAGCACTTCAACCGGAGGCTAAACAGAAGAGGACAACAACACAACACAACAAAGTGTGAGCTGCTGTCAGCGTCTGATGGGACTTCAGAGATATACGAATGTCCTCTGATGGTTTTGCTTGGTCCTTTGCCCTCCATCGTGCTGACAAAGGCAACGATGCAGCAGAAGATTTGGTTAAACTCTTCAAAACACACACACACACACACACACACACACACAAAGCCGAATGTCCTTCAAATGGATGAGGGGGCTGATTTCACTGAAACTCAACAGTAGACTCAGAGAGAGAGAGCTGCAGCGCGCATGTTGCTCGGGTGTTTATTAAGTGAATTATCCATGGTGATAAGAGGCTCGGTGTCGGAGGACATGTTACTGTATATAAAAAGGTGTTCGGTACCAACACACACCCCGCCGGTGCAAGCCGTGGACCGCTTGGACACGTTTCCTCCCGTTTGCACGGTGGAGGAGCTGTGACGCGTTTAGATCACCAATGCAAATGAGACTTACTACCCCTTCCTCCTCCCTCCTCCTCCTCCCCATCACCTCCTCTCTCCCTCTCTCCTTCCCTCGCTCACACACACACCAACACACACACATACTGTCTGTGCTTTATATCGCCGTGCCAGCCTTTCAGAGCGACGGGAGAGCAGCACTGGCTGGCAGAAAGAGAGAGAGAGAGAGAGAGAGGGAAGGAGAGAGAGAGAGCTTATATAACACCAGCTCTGGGAAATGCTGGAGAGCCGAGGAGACCTTCACTGGACACTAAGCGGGGGAAACGGCTCGGATCATCACGGCCGTGGATTGATAAGTGTTCGCGCAACACAAGGATGCCGTGCGTACCACTCCACTGCTGAAGGTGAGCCTGTATTGTCAGAGATCCTCCACTGTAAATGGTGGAGACGGTGTAAAGAGAGGGGGGAGCGGAGAGGAGAGGAGGGGGGGTTTAAAGATGGAAGACCTCGGAGGTGATTTTTGTGTTTGCTCGCTTTATATTTCATGTATCATCCAACCTTCCAAAGCAAACCCCATCCTGCTCCATCCAAAAACAAGACAGGCGTGGATGCGTCTTCTTCTTAGGATAATTTTTTTGCGGTGATTTTTATGCGTAAGTTGAACATAACTTGGGCACTCGGACTTGATCATTGTGCAAACTGTTGCTTCTATCCTCGGGAGCACTTACCGCACCCCCCTTTACTTTTTTCTTGTGTTTTAAAGGCAGAGGAAGGAAGGAAGGAAGGAGAAGAGGAGGAGAGGAGGGTGTCCGCTTTAGAAAACAGAACGAGAGAGGCCTGAGATGAAAAGTAGAGCTGAAGGGCATGACGGTGTGTGACAGCCACCGAGACAGCCGGGCATTAATGGATATTATCGGGTGTGAAGGGAGAGAGAGGCGGTGTGTTGAGGGGTGTACACACACACACACAGAGTGGGGACCTCCATCACCAAAGAGGGGCTTGCATTAGACCATCGTGACACTTCACTGCTGCTCCTCTCTCCAGACAAACTATCTTCATAAAACACTTGGAACACTTCTTCAGCATCTCATCTTTGCAGGATTTGTGTGTGTGTGTGTGTGTGTGTGTGTGTGTCCTCATCTCTTATTCATCTCTACACAGATATGAGAGATGGTCTGAATATTGCTATGATAATCCCCATTTCATAAGCACCCATAATGCGCTCTCCAGACAGTTTTTTTCTTATCACATGATGTCATTCCACTGTGATAACAGAGGCTTATTTTTATCTTAACATTGGCCAATATCTACCCAGCGTTCACAGCCTGACATCTCTGCATTGAAATGAAATTTTAAAGCCGTAGTAGTACAAAGGTCGATGTCGTTTCTGAGTTTTTTCTCTCCTCTTGTTGGAGTCCACGAACTCGAGCACACAGACAAAAACAGAAATTACAGGGACTGCAGAACACGGTGCGAGGCCGGGTTTTTAAATTAAAAGAAATGAAAGCAACGGAGCAGCAGACACCGTGGGATGTGTTGCAAGATACTGCAAGACAGAAATACAAGCCCATATGTCAACATGAGCTGTGCATCGAATCCTCCAGGCATATACTTTCCCCTCTTCCCTTTGATTGTGTTCACACACAGAGAAATGCACTTGTGCTTTTAATCCAGCTGCTTGTGTTCCTTTTCTGTGTTTTTGTGCTCCAGCCTCTCCCCAAGGATCATCCTGGAGTCAGCGGCCACAGCCTTGGATATTAAATCCCTCTGTTGTGACACATCCATTGTTCCACTGCTGCTATTGGACTCTGTGGCGAGGAAGGACCAAGACACAATGTCTACAGCGCTGCCAGATGCTGCAGGTCTTTCCAAGATTATGAAGTTGTAAGTAGGTTACAGATCTTCTCGCTCCTAATCCAATGAAATGGCATTCCACTGAGGTGAGAGACGGTAAACAGAATGGTGGCGCCCCTTTACAGACTGCACTGCCTCTTGAAGCGGGCTCAGATGCTGCTGCTCTGCCTGGGCATCGCCTATCTGATGGCAGGCAGCATCCTGCTCCTGCAGCGCTCCAGCATCAGAGTAGCTCAGCCAAACATCGCCAGCCTGCCGCCACTGCTGTCTCTCGCAGCGCCTCCCACGGCCCTCAGGACTACCAGTCTGGGCGTGAGGGCACGTTCCAGATGGGCTGCCATTCAGCCTGTGTCTGGAGGGGGAGCCAAGGCAGGACGACACTGGCCCACATCCCAAAGCCTGGGGGTCCAACACTTGCATCGCCACTGGTTTCACAGTCTGCTGCCAGAGAGTCCAGAGCAGAGAGCCCCTCTCCACAGGAGCAGCCGACATAAAGGTAAATAACTCTACAGACCATAGCTCTTGCTGTGAACACATTCAATACATAAAAGTCAGTTTAAAGAGCTACATTTGTCTCCGTGTTGACTCGAGACTGCTCCGTCTTCAGTCCAGGTCGCCGCTCCTAAATACTCCGAGCTGTCACTTCATAAACACCACTGCAGCACTGCCACTGCTTTTCTTACAGCTTTACTAGCCGGCAGATGAAAAAGAAGCAAAGAAGCCAGTGTTAATGTTAACATGTGACCACCGGCCACCGCTCGCCCTCTTTACATTAATTATTGTGCCAGTGAGGCGTTAACGCGAAAGGGAAAGTCAGCCGAAGACTATTTTTAACTAGCTACAGCATTATGTGACTGAAAAATGAATATTATTTATCACCATAAACTGTAAAGAAACAACAAAACAAGTCTAATTGATTCTTAAAAGAACATTTTAAAGGTCTAGCGTGTCAGATTTACAGCAGAATATACATAACTCTGTTTACATTAGTGTATAATCACCCCAAAATGAAAAATAGTTCTCAATCTAAACACACGTTTGTGCTTTTGTCACGGACACCATGCTGAGAAAAAGGGGGTGAGCCAAGGGGATTGCAATCAGCAACTAATGCCAAATCCTACACACTGCTCCTCCAGCCAATCAGATAAGCTGCTTGTCTGCTTTTCAAGAAACACACAGGGACCTCCAGTGCGCCTGCCAAAAGATATGTTACCAGGCAGACTTGTGTGATCGTGTGATCGCCATCATCATCTCATTAAGTGACCTTGAGCACCTCCAACAAAAGCAGATTTGAATAGTCAGTAAAAAAAAAGAGGGAGGATACTGAAATATTCTGGTGGAGATGTGTTGACTGGGACGGTGGTTCTCCTGATGAATAATATATAAAAAGGAGCAAATATACACGTTTATTTTCTATTTTGTAATTTACTTTTTCCAGCTCAGATGGGTCCGGAGCTCCGAGGTAACACAAATCCTGCACGGTGCTTCCGTGGCGTTCACCCACAACAGGCTTCATTGTGTATTTATGAACAGATAATCATAAACTCAGAGCTTCATTACACATTTATATGACATTTTAACGTGCGGTTGCTTCCGATCTTGCAGATTTGGACTCACTGATCCTAAAAATCAGAGAAGGAAAAAAGCGGGCAAGGCACCGAAGTAGTTTCTAGAAAATAAATGAAAGATCACGAAGATAAGAATTGTTTTACTTCTGCTCTCGGTTAAGGAGCCTTTAGCATTACTGGAGCAATTTAAGATATCCCTGGAGATGTACTCGATTGTTAAACAGGCCTGTCAGTGGCTTTGTCATTTTGTTGAAATGATAAATACAATGGAATTACCTCCAGTGGAACATTTGTTCTTCTAGCCCATTCTTGAAAAGCATTGCTACAAGAGCTCTTAATCCATTTTTTTTTCTTTTTTTAAACAGACACTACATAACCGCTCAGTCACTAAGTAGGGTAATACAGATGAAAAATGTCGGAGGCAGCAATGAGATCAGTTTCAGCAACTGCCATCTGGCAAAGGTTGCTTTTTTAAAAGTATTACCCGGGACGCAGAATTAAATTACCCATTGTGCCACATGCCTGTGAAGAGTAACTGGTAGACAGATATGCGATATCATTCATGAAACTAGACTTTGGAACAACAGTTTCAGTCGGATTAGTCCATTTGTTAATTAAGCAGACAGATAATTAGTTAGAAACTTTTGAGAACTGATGGACAGCTCTACATGTGTATTTGCTCTACATGTGTATTTGCTCTACATGTGTATTTGCTATGATTGCATTACTTATGATCAAAAACTAGCCGGTCGACAACTTTGCTAAACAGCCAAACATCGAACAAGCACAACAACATGAGACTCAGCTCAGCTCAGCTCGGCTCGGCTCGGCCCAGCTCGGCCCGGCCCGGCTCGCCGTCTGTCTTTCAGCCTTTTATTTCACCAAGCTCTCGCCAACGACTTCGTCAGTCCCAGATTTACTCTCGTCTGGCGGTTCTTGCTTCCTCTGTCAACATCAGCCAAGTCTTCACCATTAGCTCTATCATAAAATCTGCAAAGCCCGGGTTATGTCGCCCGCTCACCGTGCTCCAGTTCTGGCATGACACCGGCTCCACTCGATGTCTGCATCTCGATGCCCCCCCGAGCTAACATTAGCTAACGGCAGCTGTAATTTGCAGCAGACTACTTTATGTCCGTCGGGAAACTCTGTAAATCACAGAGAGCTGATGCGGAGCAGCCGGAGGACATCAGAGGGAAAACCAGAAAACATTTTCTCCATAAATTATTATCCAGGGCCAGCCGACACACACACACACACACACACACACACCCATAAAATCATCAAGTGTCTTTTTATGCTTCAGCTTTTGCATGGATTAAACAATACAACATGCAACATGACATGGAAGCTTTAAAGGATTGTTGTCTTCAGACAGAGAGATATCAAGCTTTTCATCAAACTCTCAGCAAAAAAAAGTGAATAATCGTATTTCCCAAATGTCAGACTATTCCTTTAAATAATTCATTGAGCAAAAACATGTAAATCTTCTGCTCCCAGAATCTCGACTGTGAAGATGACTGAGAATTTTCTGCTTTTTTTTATGATTTACATAATTGTAAATTGAACACTTTGGTTTTTGGATTGTTGATCAAAAACATCTGAAGATGCCACCAGGAGTGAAATTGTGACTTTGGGGCATTAAAGAGACGGAATGACTAATGAGTTTGTCACAATAACAGCGAGCTGCAGTCATAGTTTCATCACTCTACAGTGGTTCAGGAAACACTTTCTTACTCTGTGAGGGGAAAAACATTTTTAGCAGTAAATGTTTTCTAAACCTGCTAAACCAGGATTATCGTGAGGTGTTTTTTAGTCATTAAACAGCTCTGATCCATCCAACTCAATCTTGTTATCCAAACCTCACAGCTGAAGTCTCTGGACGAATGAAACGCACAATGTTTGAGGCAGACACGAGATAAAATACTGAGAATCTGAAAAACATGCTCATGAGTTATTGTCCAAAAATGAACCTCACCTTAAATCTGGTATTCAAAGAATGGTGAGCAAGATAAGCAGACGTTTTAAAATACTCGTCAGTGCCCTCTTGTGGGCAAAGAATAGCTCATTTAGTTAACTAAATACTAAACATTATGTTTAGTATAGTATATTTCAGTATCTAAATATCTTTGATATAAAATAAAAACATCTAATATGTAAATTTAAAGGCCTGCAGCTCGATTTACATTACCCATTTCTCTGAGTTCTTCATTTCCGTAGTCTAATATTCAATCTTTATAATACATTTATCTATCTTTTTTCATCTTTATTCCACTTTTGTTCACTGACTACTTTGACAAGGACACATAACAGTAACAATAATAATACACAGGCGAGCCGAAAGGTTTTTTCTGTATCTTCAGTTGAGATCGAAGAGCGTATTCAGAAATAAAGAAGGTGCGAGATGCAAAACACTTTGTATCTGCTGCCAAAACTTTGTGCCTGGCAGGGATGAGTCACGGATTCTTTGATATGTAAAGTACGCGTCAGAAGTATTACACACACACACACACACACGAGATCAGAAGTAAGAAATATTACAGTGGATGCTCTGTGTTGATATTTTGTGATATTTGATTTGCACGAAGTTTCAGGTGACGCGTGTAGCGGAGGTGGCTTCGTTTATCACCGTGAGGTCACAGCGATGAGCTTAACAAGCAGCAGACAGTGTTGTGATGAGTGAGGGCTTGGCAGACTGATTTTGCCCTGGGTTACGACTCTCAGGGTACGTACATGTTGTCCTAGCTTAATGGCAGTGTTGGGCACATTACTTTGAAAAAGTAATTAGTTACAGTTACCAGTTACTTACCCAAAAAGTAACTGAGTTACTACACTATAAAAGTAACTAGTTGCCCAGGAAAGTAACTAATGCGTTACTTTTTTAAGTTAAAAAATGCCAAATCATTTGGAGTAATTTGGAGTAAAGCAAACAACAGATACCCATACAGAGGTTTTAATTTATTGCACCTCAACGCAATTACAAGTTTGGACGTGGACAAAGTCTTTGGTCTTAGACACAGTGTGCATGTAACATGTACATTTTTACCTTTTACCTCGACGAGGTTAAAATACTGCCTATACTTCCACCGTGAAAACGCTGTCTTAGACTCAGCCTCGGGACTCGCCATCTCATCTGACATGCTGTGTGTGTGTGTGTGTGTGTGTGTGTGTGTGTGTGTGTGTGTGTTGGTTTGTGTGTATACCCGCCCACCGGGTGTCTCTGGTTGGCTCAACATGAAATCTCTGCTTTAGCCAATCGTCATTACGTATCCCGCCCTTACCAAAGGGAGAAAAAAAAGCATGCCTGTATGCGAGTTGAGTGAGGTGCCAGTTTCAAAACGAGTAGGTTGGTTCAGTAACGCGCAGTAACGGCGTGTTGGTACCGGTAACGGCGTTACAACGATAGATGAAGTAACTCGTTAGATTACCCGTTACTGAAAAAACTAACGCCGTTAGTAACGGCGTTTATTTCAACGCCGTTATTCCCATCACTGCTTAATGGCGAATGTTGTCGGGGCTTAAAAATAACATTTCATCTTTATTTTCATAAAAAAAAGAACTCGGCACAGAGCTCTTTGTGTTTGAGAGGCAGTTTTATGATAGTTTGTTGAATATCTTAGCCTTTCAGGGCAGGGGGTGGTTCACTGCATTCAATTTCTTTATATATACTGTATATACAAAGAGACCCTCATTATATGTACTCTTTCTTTACACATGTCCTTCCTCCTGATGTCGAAGCGACTTGTCCTCGCTGGGTATTTATGCTTTTTCAGTATCAAGAACGCGGTTGACGATCCTCCCTGACCCGTTCTCGTGTCAGCCCGTCACGTCTTGAGAGGCTCCCTGCTGTGCTTTTCGATGACTCTCCTCACATCTGTGAGGATATTACAGGCACAGCAGTGAGAAAAGCCTCCTTAGCTCACTTTAATGGACACACGCGGTGCACGATACCCCGTGGCAGTGGTCCACATCCTCATACTTGGTCATCATGTCATTAGCCTTCTCCGTCCAATCCTGTGGGGAAGAATCGGGCTCCAGCGCAGCCATCTGTCTTAGTGTTTAAGAAAGCGACAGTGTCTGACCTAAGTGCAGTCATTTCTATCATGTCTGGGAATTCGGGGCTGCTTCCCTCCATTAACCCTCAGCTGCAGCTGCCCGGGGCCTCTCCTTCACTTTGATTAAAGCAATGACCTGCCCCCGCTGGGCGGATGGAGGGGGATAGGGAGGCCTCACCTTGGGTGGCGCCTCTTGAGATGCTTCCGGCCTCAGACTTTGGCAGCCTCGGGTCTCTTAGTGCTTTCAGGCAGCAGCTGCTGCTGTTCTCCAGTGTTTGTCTCCCGAGGCACAGGCGGCCAGTGACTCAGCCTCGCCCCAGCACAACAGGCTGGACGGGCTTCAGAGGACATCGCAGACTGATTGAATCACGAATTCGATATGGTGATGCTCGGCCTGCCAGAGATTTCACGGTCCATCGCTTGCTTCCATCTTGTCTGTGCACCTTGCTGCCACATTTCCTCAATCCTAGTGGCGTGCATCTCCTCCAACGCTTCTTTAAAAATCCTCTTTGACCAGCTGGCATCAATCTTTTCTGTGCTGGTAGTAAACATAAAAAAATCTCAGCATCCTTTAAGCCTTTCATACTAGAAAAAACACATTATCTGCAGGCTCTCCATGCATCAAAAGACTTTACCTGCTCGCAACATAAAGCTCTGGAACATAACCTAAAAACATAAGCGCCTCAGACCCAAGGGGCGAGATGAAGTCTACAGACAAAACAAGCGCATGTGCAACCTTTCACACCGAGAGCGGTATTTATAAGTACGACTTTCATGTGTCAGCTGAGCGGAGTTTGATGTAGCAATGTGGCAAAGACGAGGATGACATCAAAGAGTTTGGGTGACATTTTATATGGAGCCTTAATCTCGTCAGCACATCATAATCGTCTGTCGGAGCCTATTAGGTGTTACATTCTTCTTTTTTTATTATTCTAGTGCGGGTAAATAAGGTTGACTGTGATGTAGGCATAAGAATAATCTATATTGGATGATAAATTAGGCCTCGTCATGTTATAAATTAGTTGGATATTATGGCTCACAATACATGCTGCTGTGTATAATTAGTGTGAATAAGTGATGACGCAAAGGCTGCTTTGTCACCGTTAGAGGACACTGCCAGTGGCAGACTGAAAGACAGAGAGACATCCTGTGTTTTATCCTCCTCCTGTTAAAGAGGAGAGACGTCAACATTCATTTACTGCAAACTGTCGGTGTGCGTCCAGTTTATTCTTATTATTCTTAAAATCTGAAGAATAAAATCAGATCGGCCCACTGCACGAGGCTGTTTGCGTTCACGGCCGATCAAGCTGCCAAATTAGTTTGATTGATTAGTTTGTCCATAAAAAATGTCCTATTACGGCTTCCCACAGCTCAAGGTGACACTTTCAAATTGCTTCATTTTGTAACAGTCCCAAAACTTTGAAGACGTTCGCTTGATAATCATAAAAAAAAGAAAAAAGGAAATCGAACAGAAGCTCGTTTGAGAAGCCAGAAATGTTGAGAATGTTTCATACTTTGCATAACAAATGATTTAAATGATTAACTGATTATCTACATTGTCATCAATTAATCTTCTCGTGGCCCGGCTAATCAATTAATTGACTCATCATTTCAGCATGAAATGTTATTGTAACAGAAACACGCTTTTTCAAATTGACACTTTTTAATTGTGAGGGTATTTGCTGAGGGAATATTTCAGTCTGAATGGTTTTCCCTTCACACAGGGACCTACATCGGTTGCTTTCTGCACAACGCCAGCGATCGAGCCCTGGGAGGAACTATGCTTTATGACCTGCGCAAAATGACCAGTTCTCTGTGTCAAGACACCTGCTCAGAAAGGTAATGCGTCTGCTGCGGGGGCTCCTGTGAGGGGACCACAGAAGGCCTGCTGTTTGAGTAAATGCCTTGGATCTCAGTCTCCTCCATGAATGCCTCCTGTGTTTGGAGCCAGCGGAGAGCCAGGTGGCTGGATGACAGTAAAAGATGAGGGAAGGGAGGGGAGGATGGTGAGAGAGGGAGAGAGAGAGGGGAGAGTGAAGAGCAGGCCAGGACAGAAGGCTTGATCTGTTGCAGAAGGAGGGAGGGAGGGAGGTGTGTATGTGTTAGAAAGCTTAATGAGCTGACTACAGCAGTTGGTGAATAAGTCGGAGGTTATAGATGTGGCAGTGGGCTGAAAAAAATCTATGATTGGGTCAGTTGTGAGCTGAATTTGCAAGAACTGAAATAAAGCACGGAGAGAGGCAGGTGAATTTTTCAAAGCAAACTCAAGGAATGACCCGCTTAAATTATTCCTTCTAATATCTCAGCAGCCAGAAAAAGCAGAGTAGACTCAGTGAGAGGCGAGCAGCCGAGGACAGAAGGATGCAGGCAGACATCCTCCTCGCCCCCCCTTCACCTGAGCCACCCCGACGTAGAAAGCTCGTCATGCTCGTTACCTGAGCGGGGGCCAATTACCGCGATGAGTAAAAAGTAAAAAGTCAAGGCAATTTACGAGGAAGCTTCAAAAAGGACACGTATGAAAAGGTCAATTTTGATGAGGTCTGTCTGTCCCAAGGAGGGGAGGATAAAGAGAGAGGATGAGTCACAACAGCCTTGATATGTAAAAGTACAGATCAGAGGAGACTGCAGTTCAGCTGGAAAAAGGCATTACACGCCGAGACGAGTGCAGAAAGAGAAGCACTGACAAATATCACAGGGGACAGACCGTACTGTAGATTCCAGTTAAATGATTAGTTTGAAATGTTAGCAAATGTCCAGTAGGATGGGATTCGCCTGAGGGCAATGGTTTAAGGTTATGGATTGCCCTTAGCCAGGGCAATAACTGTGTCTATCTGTGTGTGTGTGTGTGTGTGTGTGTGTGTGGTTAGTGGGTACCAGTTTGCAGGTCTGGAGTATGGAGCTGAATGCCACTGTGGGAACCGGATCAGTAGCCCACGAGCTCCTGAGGAGGATTGTAGTCTGGTGTGTCGGGGTGAGAGGGGGTCTCCCTGTGGCGGAGTGGGCCGACTCTCCATTTACAAGGTGGAGGAGCAGCTGCCGGGACACAGAAAATGTGAGTCGAGTTCCCCTGAGGAAAGACCCCGGACTGTTTATTCTCTGACTTCACAGACGAGTGAAAATGCGACTGAACTTTTTCCAACTGAAAACTAAATCAGTCCACAGAATGCAAAGTGACTAAAACTATTGTAATCCTTCGAACAAGCATCGTCTGTGTCACCGAAGCCTCTGAGCCACAGAGATCTATTGTTACCAGAAATATCACGAGAGGTGACCAAACATTTTTCACCACAGCATCCTTTATTATATTAGAATTCGTTGCTTCTTTGTAAGGCAACATATTCACATTTCTCACACACATTTTCCATAACTGCTTATTCTTATCAAGGTCGTACAGTTTCTTGCTTGATGTAAAATATGTAATATGCTGAATATGAACTGACTGAATAATATATAGTAGGTCTATTTTTAAATTTGCAGCTCAGACTTGCAGATAAATTCTAAATTTTAACTAAATGACAAATAAAATCAATAAAATCAATTAACATAAAAACAAATAAGAATAGTACTCCTACTTCTTTTGGATCTCTCAGTCACTCTGTCTGGATTCACGTGGAGGAAAGATCTCAAGCGGTCATCAGCAAACCGGATATTTAACAGGCTTTTTAACACAGTGTTTGCATGTTTATTCTTCTGTTTTGACATTTTGCAAAGTGTAATATGAAAATGTAGTTTACTGGAGCCTTGCTTGCTCACCTGGTTGAGCATGCAGCCCGTCTATCAGGACTAAAGTCCTAACTGCAGCAACTCAGGTTTGATTCACTATTTAAAAACTGCCAAAACATTTTCTTTAAAAAGAGAAAATGTAGCATATTGCCTCATTTTCTGGTTATTAAAAATGTGCAGTGCAGTACCGTACATCACAACAGCCTCTGTGTGTTCTGAGGACACCACATGGTGCCACAGTGGCTCCTAACAAATGGACAAATGGACTACACTACTCCTATTTGAGTCAGAAAATATAGACATATGGGGGCCTGAGGGTAGAAGCTCTTCCTGTGCCGGTCTGTCTTATCTGCATCCGGTATCTTTTCCCCCTGACCGGAGCAGGGAGAAAAGTCCGTTATCCGGATGGTTGGCGCCCTCAATCAGCAGCTTGTAAATACATCAAACGTGAATATTTCTCTTAAAAAGAAACGGATTTCTGTTTTCCTTTAAAGGCGTGCATCGCATTATTGCTGTCGGCAAGGTCAAATGCATTATATAAAAGGAGTTTATATATATACAGTATTAGTATTCATGATCGGTTGGCTCTGTGTCTCTGGAGATTTGCAGCTGAAATGTGAATGTATAATACAGCAGAGTACAGTTAAGCAGAGGAATGTAATTAGAGCAGAAATACAGATTCATGCTGAATAACGTTGTTTATGATTATTTTCTCGCTTTTGTCAGTAAGTATGAGAGAAATGTTGGTTAATGCAGGTTAATCCCATCAAATCTGCTTCACTAATCTCATATTTTCTCGTGTGTTTTTCTGTTTTCCAGTCAGAAACGTTCACTACCGCGGTTGCTTCAAGTTGCCGAAGAGCACCATCAGCACCTTCCCCATCTCCTCCCTTCAGCCCAACCTAACCACGCAGTCCTGCATCGAGACCTGCACAGATAAGGTTCGAATTAGTTCTGCGAAATTACAGAACCTGATGATCAATTTATCTCACAGAGCACTCTGGGAAATGTACCAGCGGTTCGCTCTCTGCTTCCTGGAGAGCACACTCCATAGCTTAGAGAGCTGTCTGCACTCCCGGGAGATCACATGTGGGAGCGCAGAGCTCCTCGGATTTTTTTTGCTGAATATTTAAGGTTTAATGTGCCGCTAATGAGAAGTAGATAGTCTGGATGGGGCACTGAGATCTTACTCGATGCAGCTGTGGGTTTCCTTTCCAAAAACAGAAATGGCTTGTGGAAATATTGCACATCATTTGGTGGTGACTTTATTGTGATTAATTCTCACTGTGTGAATGCGTGCGTGCATAACTCTTCTACAGATTTCACCGCAGTGTCTGTCCTTGTGTTTTTGACATTGATCAACCTTTTGTGACTGGAAAAAAAAAAGAACAAAAGTGTGGACTGGGGATGTGACGCAGACTTTTCCTGCTGAACAAGGCGGACACGTCACCCTCGGGTAGAACAGAAGTCTTTGGAGAGAAAAATAAGTACGATGAGTCACAGAAATGAACATTTGTGCTTTGGGTTTTGCAGGAGCTCCCACTGGCTGTGTTCAAGAAACCCCACTGTTTCTGTACGTGGACGTCCTCGCTTTTCAATCTCAACCAGCAGTCTGACAACCAGCATTGCGCGGGGAACTACACCGGCACCTCCGCGCCGACAGCATCCACCGAGCACGAACACTTCCAGGTGTATCACACGCCTGTGCTTGGTGAGATATTACATATCACACAGCTCCAACGCCGTGTCAATCATGTGCGTGAGCTGTGAATCTTCATTCTGATTGGTTCTACAGAGAGAGATGAGACAATGTAATGGTTATCAGACCGTGTCCGTACTTTAATCTTACCTCTTTCTGCCATGTCAGTAATTTTTCCGGATGACGTCCAGCAGTTGCAGCCTCTCTTTCCTCCTGTAAAAATAACCTCTGACAAAACACAAAACTACTCCATTCACCGACACCATCCATGAATATTGTGTCGTTCCCTTGGAGAAAGCACACTAAGTGCATGACAGGGGGAGAAATTGCTCTTGAAAGCAGCGTTCACCCCAAATTTAGACTCGAAATCTCAGCTCTGGTCCCTTTTTGTCACTTTTGCAACAATTGCTGCAATTTGTGTCACTGGACTTGTTCTGTGTTACTTTTGTTGTGAAACTGAACCCATTTCTGGGATCTCTGCAGCCACGCTTTGTGAGATATTCTGATCTGGTGCATTTAATGCTTCGTTTTTATAAATGGCACCAAATACTCTGTCCTTCCAGACTCCAGGTGCAAAGAGAGGATGTTTCTGCCTCAGAGATCCAGCTCCCTTGTGGCTCTTTCTAGTTTTCCTGGTGCGGGGAACACCTGGGTACGGCACCTGATCGAGCTCGTGACTGGCTACTACACTGGCAGCTTCTATTTCGACGGCACGCTCTACAACAGAGGTGGGGAGGGCAGCTCGCCACTGTTCAAACGAGCGTTTGAGTGAGTGCTCGCTGAAATATTGCCTCGCAGCTGACCATTATTCATTCATTTATTCATTGGCACCAGGTTTCAAAGGAGAGAAGGACTACTGGAAGAGTGGCCGCAGCGTATGCGTGAAGACTCATGAGAGCGGTCAGAAGGAGATTGAGATGTTCGATTCTGCCATCCTGCTGATAAGAAACCCTTACCGCTCTCTCATGGCCGAATTCAACCGCAAGTGTGCCGGACATCTAGGACACGCCACAGACGCGCAGTGGAAAAGCAAAGGTAACACAGTTCAGTACACAAAACACATAACGTTTATGGCTTTGCTGCAGGATACCGGAGTAACTGCTGCGTAATGTCAGAGCGTCCGTGGACCAGAGGGCATGCAGTGATTGAGACTAAATGCCCTCATATTTACAGTGGAGACGTCACTCTTTTCAAAGCAGAGGACGCAGCGTGTAAAGTGAAAAGAAGGTGCATTACAAAGTGGTTAAAACTTGTATTATCATTTATTTCAAAGAATTAATCATTGTAATCTGGGATCTTGCTTTTGTTTCAAATCTCTGCAAACCTTTTCCTCAAAATGTCAGGATGCTTCTAGTTTTTAAAAGATTGACATAATCCAACACATGAATTTATATGTGACACCTTTCATTTATAAATATTTCAATATTCACTTTTGCAGTAGGATTTGTTCTTGCATTTTGTACCAAAAGGTCGTTTATTAATATTTAGAGTGAGCTCATTCACTGGAAACCATCCATGAATAAATATAAAAAAAACAATACAAGACATCAATAAATCACTCTACAGTTCTCATGGACTCATGCAGAGGTTCACGCTTCACAATGCATGCAGTGTGAAGGAGAGAGCTGTGCGTTTGTGTTTGTGGAGTCGACCAGCACGGCTTGAAGACGCACTCGAATTAGCTCGAGGAACAAATGAACGATGAGTCAGCCGAGTGCTCTGTGCCCTAGGTAACCGAGCTTCAAGTGTCTTGTTTTCGAAAAGTTTCTCTGTAATATATATAAAAAAAGAAATCTGCTTTTGTTAACATACACACTCCAACCTTAGGTGACGTCTTATCCAAATTTACTGCTCCGTCGGGGACTTTAATCCGTTATCTGATCCGGTGATAGATCACCTCTTTCCTACAGATGCTGCGCCTGTTAAACTCAATGTTCTCAGAGTTGTCAGACGTGGCCTTACGTCAATGCTTTATCTCAGGAATCCACTTTTTAAAGTTCATAACTCGTCTTCGAAGATTGATTTGCATTTGTCAAATATCTTCAGCGACAGCGTGATTAGTTCTGATATCTGCCAGACGCTCTCTCTTTCTGGATCTGCATCAAACAAAATAATTCATTGCTAAAAGTTTAAATATCAGACTTTTTTTTTGTTGGAAGTTGTATTTTGGTTTCATGTATTCAGACGGTATAGGAGGGATTTTAAAATTACATGTAGCAGCTACATGAATAAGGAGAGGAGTGTAAGAAAACACACTTTGATGGCTGAACTAAATTTGAACAGCAGCATAGGAGGGACTCTAAGCAAAGCAGAACCAAAGAAATGAATACCACTCACTGGGGCAGACTTGCAAGCTATATTGTAGAAAGAAAATTTGCACTACACAGACAAAAATATATTTCAGGAGAGGTGATAAAGCTGGCACAATGTTGGTGCCAAGACTGAAAACAAATGGCGAATAAGTCCTCAGTGTCTGCCGTGAGGACAAGGGCTCTCTACTATCCTAATCTAATCAAATAAATGTGACATTTCATATTATATTATACACATTATTCAATTAATATTATTCAAGAACTGTACGAGCCAGAATGTAAATGCGGCTGGGAGAGTGGTGTCTCGGAGCCAGAGATCAAGGCTTCAATCAAGATGCCGCTAAAGCACCAGGGAGGATGATTACGGTATTGAGCCTTAGAAATGTTGTCACGACGCCCTGATCCCTTTCCTCACTTCACTGTAACCGTTCAATGCCACACGGCGAGAGTGCCGGTCTGATTTCTCCGTCGCCAACACCTCACAAAGAACATTTGTGGATTAATAATTTTCGTCCCCCAAGTCTGTTACGTAATGATTATAAAGTGTTTGCAAAGATGCCGCTGATACGTCTTGAGAGGGTGGTTTCATCTTTAATTCATACACATCGAGAGGGTTTCGTCACCGCCTGCCTCACCTCTAATAACACGAGGAGTCTTTCTATATAAATGTTAAGAGCGGCATCAATTCAACATCCAGCAGAGGCAATATCACTAGATTTATATTATACTTTAATAAAATCTGGCTTTGGTAAAGAGAGTAAACAACTTTTTCTAATGGAAATATTGATTTTAAAGAATTAATAATTCATTATAGCCCCGCAAACCTCAATCCATGACTTGAACTGATCATTGTAGATGCATTGTGGCACTTTAACCCGAGCATCGCATCCATCCACCCATTATCTGTAACCGTTTATCCTCATCAGGGTCACTGTTCAGGCTGGAGGCGACCTAGTGTCACCTCTGAACCTGCAGAGATGTACATCTGTAACATTCTTCAGTCTAACCTCTTGAGCTCTGCAATGCAAATCACAAGCCGCTCTCAATAATCAACCGTATTCTCCTTTCACCTGCAGAATGGCCAGAATTTGTCTCCAGCTACGCCCCCTGGTGGGCATCCCACGCTCTGAGCTGGCTGAAGTTCGGACGCCGCCTGCTGGTGGTGCACTACGAGGAGCTGCAGCGGGCTCTCCTCCCGCAGCTGCGTCTCATCGCTGCCTTCCTGAACGTCACTCTGACCGAGGAGAGGCTGCTCTGCGCCCAGAGCAACCAGGACGGACATTTCAAACGCTCGGGGCCGCAGCGGCCCCCCTTTGAGCCGTTCACCGCTGACATGAGACAGATGATTGACCCCTTCATTCACACCGTTGACCAGGCACTGCAGAGCAGGAACTTTAGCAGGCTTCCACGAGAATACCTCCCCAGATGATGATCTGAAAAGTCATACGTGCGGTCTTTTAACTGACTGGTCCTGCAGGGGATTGTAGAGAGAAGTGCTCTGTGGGGGAACAGACACGAGCTGGTTGTCGTCAAGTGGACTGTCTGACTCTGTGTTAAGCCAGACGCTCTGTAATTGGCTGTAGGGTCATGGAAACACACCGTTTGTCACAGGAGAAAACACAACAGCTCGATGTGAAATCCAATGGTGAACAGCGATGACAGGGACCGCCTCTGTCAGAGCCACAAATATGACAAATGCTCAGCAAGGATTTGACTTGATGTGTTGGCCTGCAGAGATGGGATTATCTAAGTGCCCAAATATGAGCGTGTAAATCCAGAACGGACTCATTTCGGCTCGACGAGGGTTTTCTGTGGCTTTATAATTTCACTTTAGTACATATATTGTGTTTTTAGCATACAGTGAACCCATTTAAAAAAAAGTTACAAGTCATACTAACCTAGATGACATCACCCAGATTATACTGTGGAGATCCAGATTTGCAGTCATGATGGATAAAAGCCTCGAAGCTGCGGCATGCGGCTCTGAAGGCTCTTTATATGAACTCAGAAATATTGTTTTGTGCTTTCCGCTTCAAACTGTAAATGAACTCCAGCCGTTTCTATGAATTTTATTTCATTAAATGCATTCAGTTGTTTACGCATTACTCGAGATGTTTTTCACTTTCGACCGAGGCGATGCGCTTACCAGCTCCGTCTCAGCAGCAGGTTTGTGTATTTAGCTGTCACGGCGTTCACGGCGGACGCTTCCAGTGTAAAGATGTTCAGATGGTTTGTGTTCCACAAACAGAGGCTAAAAGAAAGCAAACACTGACTCACTACACTGTACGCACATCCAAGCAAAAACACTTGGATACTGTATGTGCAGAACTCACTTCAGCCTTTGCTGACATTGACTGGAAGAAAAGTGCCACCTGGTGGCTGGATTATGGAAACTGCAGCAAAGCAAGCTTCAGAATTTTGTTACTTCTTTTAATTCATAGTGTGGATAAACTTTAGTGCTCATATTCGAACAGCTAGATTGGAAATCGGGCAGAAACCTTGACAATTTTAGCAGACAGTCACTGCATGAAAAGAGGCACAAGGTCAAGAATGCAACAACAAATATCTTCCTTTGTGCAGTTTAGATTTTTCAATTTTCACAGAGACCGTTTTATTGATTCAGATTTTATTAAACGAAATATGAAGGACAAATTCTGAGAAAACACATTAATTGCAAAATTTACCATGCAGGTAAATTAATCTCTCCGACACAGCATCAACCAAAGTGAACGTTAAAGTTTCACAAAGGTAAGATTCATTGCCGGAGTGTTTTATTGGGCTGCAAAGGTTTCATGAGGTTGTGTCTGTCGCAGGGAAGATTCCAGTTACAAGCCACAAGGTTGAAGTCCTTCCTGAGCTTACAAGTACTCCAGATCGAATGAACGCACCGAAATCCAATTGCCAGAAACAGCCTCAATCCCCGGATTTATGAGCTTGTTCATGTCCCCCCGCTATGAGCCGACACTCATCTATACAACTGCAGCTTTGTGCAAAAGCTTCAGGTGTGCATGCTGTCAGAAATATGTGAAACAGAGCGCCGACTCTTATCGCTTGAGTTCAAATTCAGCTTGTTCTCGTGCTGATGACTTTGCAAAAGCGTTCAAGATAAAAACTCAGTGGACACGGTGCTGTTAGCGCCTCTGGCTCAAAGGTAACATGGTTGGGATCGGACGAGCAGATTCATGCAGGCGTCACATCCCGCTCAAACACTTCAGTCTACTCACAACAAAACTAACTTTATATATTCTGTCCACTCAGTACATCTTCAACAGCACAACATAAATAAAGACTTTAATTATCTGCACAATAAATATTACAGCAAGCATCTGATTTAACTTCTAGCTACAAAATGGTGATGACAAGATACTTAGAAATAAAAAAAGTGCTTTTAACTAGACATCTTCAATGAAATTAGAACTGCTGTAATCTATTATATATTTAAAAACTGGATTAAATGACTACATGTGATGTGAAAGGTTAAATCTACCCCTCTACACCTGCCACAGTAATTATTTCTGCACCAACATGTCCTAGTTGCACTATACCACCGTGTCTCTTTGGATAAAAGCGTCGGCTGAACGAGCGTTTTACTGTCTTTCAGCTCATTGTTTTGACTCTAGAAACTTTAATGTGTAGGTTCAGTCTCACGGCTCTCGGACTTGTTTCCAGATGCAACAGGGAGCTGTTTTGTTTTGTGATAAACCCAGTTTAAAGTACCTAACTCAACACTTAATTGTAGACAGACCAAGTTAATGACCATTTGGTGAGCGTAATGAAGCATCTAGCAGTTTAAGAGCCTGATATTTCCCTCAGGAGTTGGTAGAGACCCAAAGAGAGCTTAAAAAGAAGGAATATTGGACTCCAATCTGGGGAATACACACACACATACTTATGCTCCATAACTGCTGTGTAAACAGGCGACCGTTTGCCAAAATGTTCCCCTAATCAGCTAAAAAAAAGAAAAGTGATGCATCAGTGTAATAATCTCAGATATCTGCGTATGACTGCACAACCTGTGGGCATGGAAACAAGATTTTTGGCATCTGAAGCTTTCAAGCGAACCAGCGTTCTGGTTTCCATTTGTAGTCCGCCTAGTTTTAACCAATCATGTTTGAGCAGGCTTTGGTTCATATGGAGACCAGTTGCCTGAAATTGTTGTCAGACGATAGCTGATGGGTTCGATGTGTTTCTAGCTTGCTGCTTCACTCCCCAACTGACCAAAAAAATAATGAATGCAGGTTTAAGCACCTGGGTTCTTGTGTTTTATACCTTCCCAGTACAAACAGTATTCATTTATAGTTCTAAACGAGAAACCACAAACAGACACCACAGCCTCCTTTCCTATGGCACAGTATCTGACAGTAATACTGTCGCTGAAACTGAACTGGAGGCTGGTTGACAAGCGTGCAGGCTCATCACGTTGATTGTGTTTAACAGTTGTGTTATTCCCAGAGGGGCCCGAATGAGTTTCAGACTTGAGCTTAATTAGTGAAGCAGCGCCATAAGGCCTCACAGTCAGGTGTCTGTCATAAGCAGTGAATGGACTGACAGCTAGTTTGGGTTATATCAAGACACTCGACACCATCTGCTTCAGAAATATGTGATGTCTTTCTTTACTGGATTCTTCTCCTGTTGATTTGCAAACATTAGACTGATGAAATGTGCAAAAGAAAAAATGCATTTCCAGTCGAAGACAGAGAGAAGTATGTAACCAGACTGCAGATGACGCTGAGGCCGTGCAAACCTCCTCTCCTCTCCTGTCACATGGACAGGAGTCGAGCTTGTTACCTGAGCAGCACAGACAGTGAGATGAGCCAGTCCTGACAGCTCAGGAAGAATCTCAAAGGACACACAATGTCAGCGAGGCTTCAGTCGAATCACAGAGGGAGAACAAAGACGGAGGAAGAGGGTCATGCAATATTCTTCAGGTACTATTTTATGACCCTTAGACCTCCACTCGATTACCTTCTATTAGATTTTACATATAAAAATCCAGTTTATTAGGTTGGTTACGGTTAATTTTGCCAGTTCAGGATGTCCTCACCGCACTTGTCAGGTTGTCTGATACGTGCCGGCCCGGGACAGAGAGTGAGGAACACACTGTACTCTTGATAGTGTTACTCTTACCTAACCAGAAAGGAGGCAGTCCTGAGCACAAATCCTCTAAAACGTCACACAACAAAGTCTAACTCGAGGTACCGAACTAATCCCCCGGCCTCTAACCAACCACACTGACTGGCAGCTCATCAGACTCTCGCTTTCAAGTCAGATTTTTGTAGTTTTCTTGGTGTAGTCTTGCTACTTTTACTTGATTTAAAACGGATCTAAACTGAACTTGTCCGTGCTGCATTTTAAGGATTCATTTGGAAAATCTGTGCATGTAGAAATGGTCTTCATCATGCACACCTGATGCCCAATACCTAAAATAATTTATCGAACTGATTTATTCACAGTTTTAAATGTGAACGTGTTTAAAAGTAGTTTGAGCTGAGCAGCAGCAACACTGGAATATCTAAAAATGCGAGTACTGCACGTCTATGTTATATCTTATTTATGGTGCTTACTTGCTGCTGCAGGGTGTTCTAGGTGACAGTGACACCCTGTGATGAAGCCCAGTATACTGTGTTACCGAATATAGCATCTTGACCTTAGTCCTTAACAAGCTCCCACACAGTTCAGACAGACACATGCTTTTCTCATTTGCAGCCTCTGTGCTCTTATCAGCACGTTATGAAACACCCGACGCTGCCACAGCCGGTGGAGAGAGACGGACGCGCTGCACATAAGCAGACATCCTCCTTATATATTTCAGTAAATATTCAATAGACTGTCAAGGGCGGTGATGAGTGATGTGGTAACATCTTCAGATATAGACACTGAAATGCGTCTGATTGATGAGGACAGACTGTCTATCTGCATCGATCACCCCCGGCTGCCTGTCATAATATCACAGAACATTAAAAAGGTCATTTCATGAGTTGGTTTTGCTTTTACATAAACAGCGCGTGTTATATAACATGTTAGTCATGCTGTACTGTGAGATTCGGTGGACAGAGACGCTCAAACTAAACATTGTTGAATTAAAAATGAGATACTGCCTCGGTGAGCGAGCTGAGGATCCTCTGTTCTCGATGCATGCTGGGAGAGGCTTCACGCAGAGAGGTCCATTCTGAGAATAACTTCAGTAGAAAGCTTCTGTATTTCATTGAAGTGAAATATGGAGGCTTGGCGTGACGGCACATCAGCAGGCCTGGTACACACTGAACACACACTCGTGAGCACCGAGCGTACTAACTAAAATCAGGAAGTGCGTTTTAAAGCAAAACAATGCTGAACAGCTACTTTCACTGCCTCTGCAGCACTTCACACTTCATAATAAAGGGTACAAACTGTGCTTATAGAGGCTGCATCAGTGGTTTTCATTTTAACAAGAGGATCGCATGACTAGACTCATGTAGTCGTGCAAACAGGACGTTCTGACTCAGACTTGTAGTCTATGTAACTGCACTGCAGCTGATTTAATAGCAACTAAATTAAGATATGAAGTGGCTGCGATTGAATATTCATTAACTTATAATTTTAAAAAAAAGGTCCAGTTTGTAGAATTTAGTTGCACCTAGTGGTGTAATCGCTGCATTGCAATCTCCTCACCTTCCATGAACGAGGACCCGCTCCCAGTGTAAATATAAAAGAATCATTTTCTTATTTTCAGGTGATTATACGTGCACAAAAACAGTTATGAATATTATATCCCATGTCCGCCTTACTCAGGTAACACTCGACCTTTAAGTGTTAACTAATGACTCATACCGACTTGATCATTTCTTTAACAGTGAGCAGCAGTCTCCTTTCAAAGCCACCAGACTTGGAGCTGCTCGTGCGTCACTGTCTTGATTAGTTTGTGTGTTGTCTGGTGGCTTTAGAGAGAGTGAGTGATATAAACACTTTAGTTTCCCGTTAGAAAGCTCGGCCTGACAGCAGAGTAAAGAGGTGTTAATATTCTAAATTTAACGTACACTTAAACTGCTATATATTTTTTTGGGGTGGCTTTAATACGCCCCCATCCAGAGCAGCTTAGCTCCGGTGCCCTGTGTGCTTCTCCAAACAGGAGGCATACCGACTGCAATCAACTTTAATACACCAACGATGAATAAGTACCTCATATAACCCTACTTCAAAAAATCCAAACCAACCCTTCAACCGTATGTTTGTACGATTATTTCAAAGTGTTATCACTTCTGCATTCAGTAGTTTGACTCTGGGTTTTTTTTTTTTTCCATGATATATTCATCTTTGCCTCAGCATTTTAATGCTCCCCACACAAAAGGGGATGGACGGCAGAGCGAGCGGTGATTATGTCAGAAGTGACGGTGACATTTCTCAATCAAAGTGGCTGCAGGCTGCGAGCACAGGAGGCCACGAGCCCCTCCGATCACTCGGGGGCGTTTAATCAGACGAACGTCACAAAGAGATTAAAGTCCAGGCGTCTGTCTGCGACTATTGAGAAAATTAAACTTCTTTTGTTGTATTTTATGAATTCATGCGAATGTCTTTACAGGTCGAGTCCTTATCGACATGATTTAGAGTTGATTCAATGATCAGGGGTCTGCTGCTGGACATTGGTGTTCAATAAGACTAGATTAGATGATCAGAAAATTGATCAGCACCAACTGCTCTCGCAGGGATTGACGAGCTGGAGATTAACCTGCTAACAACTCTCTGAATATCGAGTCGCAGCAGTGTTTGATTGTGTACATTGTTGAGGAGTGCAGAGCTGTGAAATCAAATAACTCATGAGTTTGACAATAATCATAAAAAGGAAATATCATGTTCACCGTCTTAAAGAAGTAGACAAATTAAAACCTGATTATGGCACTAGATGACGAGTGTTCCTCTCTGGAAAACATGAAAATCTGTCGCAAATTTTACTGCAAACTTGTCCAGTAATTTTAATATTTCAGTATGGACCAGAGTTAATTGACCAATCAACAGACAGATATTGCAGGCCACGGCCACTGAAGCATACATTGATTTATATTTCACGATTTTATGACACCTTATCTCCTTGTCCAAGGAGGTGTGAGCACGGAAGCACACGTGATGCAAAGAGACGACGCAGCGAGGATGTCTCATTTTGTCAAATGCCTGTAACTCCTCTCTCCTTTCTCTTCCTTGCCTCCTCCACTCGCATTTCAGGTAGGAGGGGGGACTAAGGTGCTGGAGAAGGAAAGGGATCAAGGATGTACAAACTGAGAAATAAAGGTGTGTGACGTGATACAGCTACGATGCATCATTTTTGGAGGCCTGCTTTTGGCTGGCATTACTGTAGTCATTTTATTACACTGAGGACGTTAAAGAAGCTAAAAGTAACTCTGGACAAAGTTTAAGTCCTACCAAGAAGTGACTGACTCAAAATTAAGGATCAATCTCAAGACCTTTTCCTAGATTTCAAACCTTGCACCACAGTTTGCACTGATTCCTCTGAACTTTCTCTCTAGTTAAAGATTATTATTTAGTACCTGGAGCGACTGCTGTCCTACTTCATAACAATACAGCACTATCTCTGACCAAGGTGACGTGCTGCTTCATGTCTATCCAGTCGTACCTGTAACACATGACAGCCACCTCTCCAGGCTCGGACCGATCTGCCCTTCACTGCCTCTCTTCTAATCTGCAGCAGCTCTGTGGACACATACTGTAACTCAATGAAAACTTTGCTTTTCAAAAAAGTATATAAAAACAGGACGAACGTGGCTCGTTTCAAAGTCAGCAGGCGGTTTCTGTCTCAGCTACGCTTTGTAAACTATGACAAGCAGAGTCAGGTCTTAGGACAGAGAGTCGATGCTGTTTGTCGCCACTAACCCCGACCTCTACAGGAAAGATAAGCCACAAAAAAAAGCCTAAAACCATCAGACGTCGACTAGATCCTGGGTGTTGTAGCTTGGAGCACTGTTCCTCAGCTGCACTGGTAATATAATACTTTATGATAACATGTCTGGAGGCGGCACTGAGCCGCACACTGTTTCCCTCTGTGAGCTGGATAGCAGCTCTGTCGTGGTCACTTTTCAATCACTGATAAAAAAGACTCAAGCTCTCCTGCTCAGATGAAAACCCCGTTCTGAGCTACTGTAGAAACGTGGAAGAGGACCTGCATCATCTGTAGATATAAAAGGCTCATTTTAAGGTAAGAAAACATAGATATGCATAACATATTCAGTCACCATCATACGCCCTAAATGTTTGTTGGTTGTGCGGTGTGACCTCTTAAAGAAATAACTGAGGTCGTAAACAAAGTGCTGCTCCACACGGCCACCACAGCTGACATCAGTCACGTTTGGCTTGTGTCACCCGACAAACGGAAAGAGTAATTATTCATCTTAATAATGATGACAGTGATGTATGGCTCAGAGTTCATCAAACTTGGCACACGCTGCAGTCGCTGTGCGGTAATTATCTGTGAAAAGAAATGTGCCCTTGTTTTTGTTTTTGCCCGAGTAGTGATTTATTGTGGTCACTGCACAAACTACACACAAAACACACACCATACAGTGTCGTTACCTTGGAAACTGACCTCTTAGGTCGAGACTAAAGAGTCCACACAGCCATGCGAGCAGCTGTGTGAGGGGCGATATCACAGAGTCCGTATTAAACATGCTGATGTTTAGCAGGCTTAACATGTTCACCATCATAGGTTAACATGTGTTACTTAACTCCAAAGTAAAGCTGAGGCTGATGGGAACATTGTCTGGAAACATATTCAACCCAAAGACTTGAAAAATGTGCACAGATGAATAAAAGTCTTTAAAAGTTAAAAGATTAAACCAAGGTCAGCTTTGAAACATACCTTCCAGGAGCCCAGCCACAGGACACATGCATCAAGAGTTACCCACATACATGACCTCCTAATGAGCCAATGGTTTCCAGGTGTGTGTGGGTGTGTGTGTGTGTCTGCCAATGAGAGGGTAAGAGGGTGGAGCTACTCAGCTCAGATGGTCAAAACCTACCTATCACACCTGACCTTAGTTATTTGAAAAAAGAAAGAAAGAAAGATGAAACTATGCAAATTAACTCAGTGTTCTGCCTTCTTCTATTAGTTTGACAGTTTCTTGATCATGCACCAAACATTTTATCAAATATGGGACACTGCACGATAAGTTCAGAGATCCCCAAAGTTATTAGAGTTTCCTCCTGAGGGAGACGTGAACAAACCACACGGTGGCACTAGAGGAAAAGTCTTGGGATCAACATTAACTGGGAATCCTGGATTTTTTGTGCAATGTTTAGTGGCAGTCCTGCGTGTGGCATTAGAAGAACTGAAGGTTCGTCCTCTAGGAATTGATATAAAACAATTAAAATTCGATCAGAAGAGATATTTCAGCTCGACCCTGTAGAAAGAAAAAAGCTGATTTGTCAGATTTTATACAGTTTTTTTATGTCATGCAGTGGTTTATTGTTTGGCCTCACTTTAAGAAGTAAATACTTAGTAATCAGTGAAGTGATGCTCACACATCATTTTCACATTGTACATTGGGGCTGTGTTGATTGCGTGTTTATTCCCAGACAGACCGATCAGTGATGAACCACAAAGTTAATGGGACGCTCCATCAGGCTGAGGAGAGAACGGGCTCTTCAGGACGGGATTTGCATAAATAAAAAACACTGTCAAGATTCAAAAATGTGTATCACTGTCACCTGCTGCTGGATCTCTGTGGGCACGAGCGGTGACTGACTAATTCATGGTGACAGCACGGCAGCCAGAGGAGCTTGTTCTCTCCTTCTGAGCGTATAAACACGGCGGTTCTCCAAGTGAACATCATTTACATTTTTAAGTTTCTGTGGTCGCTCACTTCAGCCCACAGCTGCTCGCAATCCCACCACTTGTTTGTTTACCCTCCCTGTCACTTCTAATACTGTGATGTGTGATATTTACTTCAACAGGAGTCCCATAGTAACAGGAGGAAGAGTTTCCTCTATGGCGATGTAGCTTGATTTATATTAGAGAAGATGATGTCAACCTGTCACCACTGCTGACATGATATTATTCAAGGATGAGCAGGTCTGATAATATGCAGAGAGGCTCACATATCTTTTAGCTCCTGTGGTGTTCAGCCATGCAGATAACTTTGGTTGGTTATCATCCAGGCTTTGAGGTGTTGGGGTCATTTCCGTGCCCTCCATCACGGCATCAGACAACATTTAAACCCATTTACTCGAGTAGCTCTCCTTAAGTGCAATTCTGAGGCGCTTTAGTTGAGTATTTCCATATTCTGCAAATTTATATTCATACTCTGCTACTTTTCAGAAGCAGATATTCTGTTTTTTTACTCCACTACTTTTATTTTCCATCTTTAATTACTGGTTTCTTTGCAGATGAAGATTTCGCCTTATAATTACATAATCTGGCTTGTTTGTTTGAGAAACTTCCCCTTAAAACTTCTCAGATGATTCAGTCCAAAGTCCAAAAAACAGAAAAACAGAACTGTTGCTTTTTTTTTTTCTCCCTGAATTCCCGCAGAAGTAAAATCCTGCTCGATGCGTTAGTGTTAACATCATCTGCATATTTCTGTCACTGTTCTCAGGAGTGTGTGTGGGTGTATGCAGATGTGTTTGATTGACATCTCCCTCCACTCGGCTGTTAGTTTTGTTGCATCTGTTAGGTTGTCTTTGAATCATCTTTCTTCATGCATTCCCATTTATTTTTATTTGCTTTTTTTATTATTATTATTCTGTATTTAAGTCAATTTTTCTACTTTCAATTACCTGATTTTATTTAATTATATTCCTGAAAATGTATCCATGTAAAGTTTCACTTTTGGACAGAGCCAGGCTGATTCCTGTTACTTATTTATGCGACACATGTATCAATCTTCTTGTCTCACTCTCTGCGAGATAAATTGCCGGTTACGTTACGACTGACCTTTCTATTATAAGAGAGTCTAAAAGGAGTGAAGGCAGAGAAACAATGGCACGATGGAGGGTGGATGCTGATGGTGCTGATGCTGAGTGTTCCCGCATCCCTCACAAGATGGCGTCAGAGCTCTCTCTGAGGCGATGAGGCAGCACTGCAGGTCTCTCAGCCAATCCGGTGACAGCGAGGTCTGCACATGAGTATTAGACCTGAGGATATTAGACCACAGGAAAAATATTATCACTGACTCATTGTTATGGTGATGTTTCTTATTGTAAGAAGCCGGGGAACATCTGGAGAGGAGTCTGATTTTAAAAATCTATTTTCAGAGCTGTACATTGGTTTGGTAATTATACGGGCCTCTGGTATGAAGAGCTGTCAGTCACTTCTCCAGACTGAAATGTTTCCATATATGTGCTGAGGCTTGAACTTCTCACAGATGATACACTGTCTCCTCACCACACCGACGAACACAGCAGCTCTGTCTTCTGTGTTCCAGCAGCTAATTCTGACACAGGTCTGTCCTCTCCCATCTATTTACATCATTGAGACAAGAGCCGCAGTGAATCGGCTGTATCCTCCCGTCTGAGCACTGATGGATGTCTGTCTGACAGGCTGTTGCCTGAACAGCAGCAGCAGCAGCAGCAGCAGTCCTGTGCTGTGCTGTGCTGTGCTGTGCTGTGCTGTCTTGTGTGCAGGCACCAGTGAGCCCGTGAAGGACGGAGACATCTGTATATTCAAGTTTTCTACTCCTGCAATGTGCTGCTCAGTGTGCATGGCAGGACACGAGGAGGTGCACGCTCGCCTGGCTGCGTGGCAAGCCGTGGCCGCCATGATTGTTGTGTGAGACTGTGAAATAAAGATGAATCAATAAACTGAAGAGATGTACAGTATATATTTAAGTGTGTGCATGTGTATGTTCAGGCCTATAGACTGTATGTGCTTTATTGTACAACATCTGAGAGAGAATCATCTTTCATGTTCAGAAGTAAGATTACATCAGAAGTGATCAATAGATATTAATTTATGTTTCCTGTCACTAGAAGAGGCACACAGCTGCGTGTAAACACAAATAAATCAAATGTAACGTAGAGAAAAACGTATATATTTGTTTGTAGGTAGAACTAAGTTCATCGATCTTTGGAGATCTGAAGAAATAAAACCATGACATACTTTTTTAGGAATAAATGAGTTTGACAGGGGCGGGACCTCGTAAAGTATACTGGGGAATTTTTATGAGTAAACTGTGAATCAGACCGGAAAAACTGGATATGAAGCAAACATTTAGAAAAAAAGTGAATATTGGTTGGATTTTGTTTTTCAGTAGTTGAAAGAAGAAGATTACTGAGATTTGAAATAAGCCCAAAGTAAAAAACATATGGTTTAATCAAACGTGAACAACACAAGTGTTGGATCTTATTATTTGGAAACAGAGTTTAATGTTGGTCGAATGTTGAAGAACAACATATGAAAATTAAATGCATTTTGTTTTATATTGTCGCTGCTGGAATAAAGAAATAATAAAAGCTGAAGACAATCTTCAGATATTTGGCTCATAAGAAACAAGTCGAGGAGTTTCAGTGTCTTAGTTTATCTCTCCAGCTGAACCTTTGCAGCATTTTGATCAGAAACTGGATAAACGACCTGATGATGATGCTGCTAAATATAAAGTTAAAGGTCCAGTGTGTCAGATTTACAGATTTAGGGGGGGCTCTGTTTACAGAATACGTCAGATTTCACCAGTGAACAATCACATGAGAATAAAAATCAGAATGTGTTTGAGCCTTTTAATATCCGCACACGCCACAGGTCCTCTTCCACGCAATCCACCATGTTTCTACAGTAGCCCAGAACAGACAAAAGACAGGAGAGTTTCTCCTCCGTGCTCAGAAAGCGAGGTCGAAAACACAGAAACTACGCTGTTAAATCCACGGAGGCAAACGTGTGATCCAATTGGCTCTCGCAGAATGTTTTCTTTGGTTCAGGGACCATGTAAAGTATGTAACATTTGTTTTTCTTTTGGAACATGAATACCAAACTGCTGGAGGGCTGTTTATATGCGGTATTACTGTGTGTGCCGTGTAATCCCATGTGGCACGGGTCATTTGAACGGTACCGAAATGAGAAAAAGTCGTCATCGGTTAATATCAACTTAAATAAACTTCACATTAGCGATATATACAAATATCTTTTCTTGTGCATGGAGATCTTGAAAAGCATAAAAACTACAAAGTTGATATGTTCATGTAGTGACTACTTTACAGCTGAGAATACACACACACACACACACACACACACTTTCTGCCATAGTCTGTGGCTGAGTTTATTTGTTTTCAACCCTCATTTGAGAAGCTTTTTTCTTTTTTTTTTTTTAATGTGAGATTCCCGGAGGCCACGCACAGAGACACAGTCAGCAGATTCTGGTAACATGTACAAGCATGATGTTTATTTTACTCATTCAGATTTTCGTCTTTGTGCCCAGCACGGAGTTGGACTCCCAGGTTTTTTTTTACAGAGAGCTCTCTTTGAAGCTGTGGCTGAATCACAGTCACAGGGACTTTTTATTTTTTTATTTTTTTAAACAGCTGGGAAGCTTCAGCCCACCACCCCCCCATGCACATTCTCCTCAGCAGAGCGAGGTAGGGTGGCGTTTATTGTGTGGAAACTGTATTTCATGCTGAAATGCTGTAAACTGTTACAGTTTGGCTTTCGACTGCAGTTCACTTATTAAGCGTGGTTTGCTCTGGATATTGTTTCTTTGACATGAAGACACCACCTCTTGCACATTTATTCCTCAAATGGTCAAAAACTAAAAGCCCACGCTGCGTTTATGTCATCATATCTGAGGCCTGAGGACGCAGTGATTGCACTTGTCTGTAGATTTTTTGGTTTCTCCTCTTGAGCTCTTTCACATGTGCACATGGTTATGGAGTTCGTGTTTTACAGAAAGCCAAACATAGAAATGTAAACCACAAATGACAAATCCAGCGAGCTGTATGTTCTGCTGCTATTTCTTCATGTCAGCAAAAAAAATAAATAAATGACTGAGGTCATCGGGTTCTTCTGGTTTATGTAAAGCTGAATGTATCATTTGGTACTTCCTCGTTAGTGACAGTCAGGGCTCTGGAATATAAATCAAAGTACAGTTCTGAGCCTCATTTCTCATGACCCAAAAGCTCAGCTGAATGTTTTTTTTTTATTTTCAAGGACTGTAGGAGGCTCTTATTTACTCGAAGCCATGTGACACGAATGCATCATTGCTGAAGAGGAGCTCACAGTAATCTGCTTAGCCGTGTCGGCTCTGAGCCTCTGAAAAGTTACTTATTACAGTTTATTTTGGTGAATTCAAACACTTTGATAATGTGTCTGTGAGCAGATATAAGTACATTTTAATCTGCATCTGGAACTGATGTCTGCACAGTGAATAGATGATTGATGACACACTATAACAATCATATTCAGATCATAATTACATGATCGTGTTATAAAGTGTTTATTTACTGTTAACAGAGATAATACTCATGAAGACACTGAACTTTAGCTTCATTAAACCTGAATACTAACTAACTACATACTAACTTTTTACTCCACTTATTAGATTTCTTCCAAAGCTTTCAGCTACATCTGTTGGTCTTCATCAGCAGATTCATTTAATATGCACCTAAAGCTTCTGTATGCAAAATAAATAGATAAATAAAAAGATGAGTGACTCTTCTCTTCGATATAAAGTATTTATTACCTATGAACAGGGAGCTTTAAAAGTGTTTAATATTCACGAGGACACACTGAACTCAGAGCTTCATTAGATGTTGATGAAATGACTTTTTATTTCACTTACTAAAGTTCTTCTGGTGCTTTCAGCTGCATCTGGTGGTCTTCATCAGCAGATCCAACACTTATCTACACAATATATTTACAATAATTTGTGATGTATTTGTTTTTAGATATAAATACATATTACTCTGCATCTGTAACTGATGTTTGCAGAGTTAATAGTTCATTGACGGTAATCAGAGTGATTATCGTGTTATAACGTGTTTATTAACTGTGAATAAATCATTCACAGGTCGCTTTAAAAGTGTTTATAAAAGTGTTTAATATTCATGAAGACTCACTGAACTCAGAGCTTCATTAAACTTTTTTTAAAAACCACTTACTAAAGTTCTTCTGGAGCGTTCAGCTGCATCGTCGTGGAGTGTGAAGAAATCTTTGTAAATAAATAAAAAAATAAAAAAGTAGTAAACATAATAAATCAACACTAAATATTCCACATTAATATTAAATAGGAACAGATTTTGTTTTACTACACTGTCAATAATTCAGTATAAGTTTATACAGATCCTACAAACGTCCTCTTCCTATAGTGTGTTATAATTCATTTAACAACTGCTTGTCATTTGGAAACAGGAGGGTTAAAATGAAGGTGCATTATTCTGACATATTATTGTTATGTCACCTCCACATGTTTTGTTTTTATGTATTTAAGCACAGGATCAGGTTCATCCTCAGTCGACTGTTTTCTGCTTCAAAGCATGCAGACTGTAGTTAACACACACACACACACACACTGCCTCCTACCCAACATGTGGACGGTTTATTCTATACTGAACGTGTTTGATCCCACCAGCGTGTTCTGCTGATCTGTGAACAATAATCAAAGATCTGAAACAGGCCACGTCCTCGCAGCTTTGATCAGAAATTCATGGCTTTTAAAGCCTTCGGAGGAGTCAGTCCACACATCAGCCGAATGAAACTCCCTCTGTCGTGACAGCTTGAATGAAAAGTGTGTGTGTGTCATATCTTGCATTGTTTAGTACCGTCTGAATGAGATGCAGTCTTCTGTCATGATCTTCTTATATTCAAAAGATGCTAAATGCAAATACAAAATGTAAAAAAACAAAACAAACAAATGAGTTAGAAAAAGTTTTATTTAACAAACATTTTCAATATTTTCAATTCATCTTTTGATTCATGAAAATTACATGGTTTACAAAGAACAAATTGCAGAGTTTGGGAGCAAGAATTGTTCCAGAAACGTCTTTAGAAAGAGACAATGTCACTGAAGTAAAGTATCAGCTCAGGTTTTGACAGATGCAAGTAATATTCTAATTTATTCTAAGGTAATAAGTGAATCAAAATAGCTGAAAATTATTTATTTATTCACATTTCTATCTATAAAACATCAAAACATGTCGAATGTTTCTGTATTTTGTCCAAAAAGTACAGAAATATTCTGCTTCACAGAGATTATTTCTACTTTTTCCCTCTCTGAATATTCATTCAAGTGTATATATTTACACTATTTCTCCACTGTTATATGTTGTGTTGTTGGATTCAAATAAGTGCTCATGAAATCTTCAGACTGTGGCCTGATGTGAGAAGGACGCAGCCTTAAAGTGTTTCATTTCCTCACTTCAGGGAAACTGGAACAACTGAAATAACAAGCAGGAGCAAACTTGCTAACGGCTCCACACATGACACATTAACGAGCTCTGATTTAATCCTCGCGCCTGCGTTGATTTGATGATCAGAGATAGTGAAACACTCGGAGAGATGGTGAAATCAGAAGTGCTGGCACAAACAACAAAAGCTATAGAACGTCTGACAACAGCTTTCTAACACAGTTAGTCACGGTTAACCAGGAAGCATGTAATCCAGTTAGAAAAGCTATCGCAAGGAGGACTTTTATTTTGAAAAACGCACTCCACAAATGAAATCACTGCAGAGTATCAGTCGGCAACACGACCTCCTCATTAGACGTGACTTAAGAAATGAACTAATTTCACGCCGCTCCTCGATATGTGGAGCTCCGACGCGAAGGTGCTGTGAATGTTTTATGGAAGTGTTGCTGCTCGCAGTGTGGCGGATGATGGGGAGCAGCCAGCGGTGGCCCGGGCTCAGCTCCCGTGCTTTGTTCCCGGATCGTGGGGTTAATGGTTTTCCGTACTGGGTGGTTGCGGGAGGAGCGGAGCAAGGTTTTTTTTTTTTTCTGTGTCGGAAAAATTAGGATGCAGCCTCTGTTGTCAGAGCCGGGGAGCTGTCTGCCACTTTCCCAGCAGCCCTTGGGCCGGTGACAGGGAGATGGATGATATCTGCAGCCTGGCCGCACTGCTCCCCCAACGCACACAAACACACACACACCGACACACACACACACACACACACAGTCTGCTTCTACTTCTCACACACATAAATAGAGCAAACAAAAACACACCGACTCTTTTTCCTCCTTTTCCTACCCTATTCCTCACACACACACACACACACACACACACACACACACACACACACACACTTAGAGAGCATATAAGTATTTGTCTAATACAGCACTGTTGCCTTTGGCAACAAAACCAATATCCTACATATCAAGGGGAATGAAAACCTTACAAGTGAAAACAATGAAAATGAGGCGAAACTGCAGGATTCCTTCGTTGTTTGCTTACATGGAATAAAACATTTCTCAATAACCAAACACACACACACACACACACACTCACACACAGAGAGCGTGATATTTTTTGACCTTTATTGAAATAAGTCACATTTACAACATGAGACGTGGATGTTAAAACATTTTTCTGTCAAATAAAACAGGAGAGAACGATATTTGTAGAGTAAAATACAGAATATTCTAACTCATTAATCATTTAAATAGTAATTACTCGGCAGACTGTGATTTTAATTCAAGAAAACACACTTCTTCTGTCCGTCCCTGCTTTTGGGAGGCTTGAAAATATGTGTGTGTGTGCATTACAGCAGTGTGAAGTGTGTGTGTGTGCGGGGGTCCTTAAAGAAGAGTCCATCCCTCCTTCTCCTCCGTCCTCCCCTCCTGTTCTCGTATTGTCCTTACCTGCTATCCCGCTCCCCGCCATGCTGCTGATGTTCCTGCAGAGCCGGGACCGAATCCAGTGGCCGTGTCACCTGAGCAACAGCCGCCGCATACTAATGAGGAGCTGAGGGGGAAAGGGGAGGAGGAGGAGGAGGAGGAGGAGGGGAAGGGACTGACTCTGCTCCTGTGTTGGCAGGAAACTCCCCCCCTCCTCCACCTCCTCCTCCACCTCCACCTCCTCAACACACCTTTCTTCTTCCTCTTCCTCTGCATCACTATGAAAGAACACAGGGAGAGAGAGAGAGAGAGAATGGGGGCTTTAAAAAAGCGGGAGAAAAACAAGAAAGAGAGGACAAATAAGGTGAGATGAGAGAGAGGAAGGGAGGAGGGTGGAGAGGAAAAAGCAGAACGAGGGCCTGGGTAGGGAGCGAGGCGTTAAGGGAAACATCCATCACTGTTTTAAGTGACTGCAGTGGGATGGAGCTGAGTAAAAGGTCGTCTGGTCTCTTTCTGTGCACAGTGGGCACCTGGGCCGAGCTGAGCTGCTTCCAAATGACTCCGGGCTAATTATCCCGCGCAGGCCGTCTGTTACGGCGGTCTGACACTTTTACTGACTCACTCTACGACTGCAACTGCGCAAAGCAAAACATAGCAGGCGGTCCACGCACCCGAGCACAGTCCTGTCTGAGAGAGAGAGAGACAGACAGAGAGAGAAAGAAAAGATTTTGCAAATTTGTAATGTGTGATCTGTCTTACCTTCAAACGCGGAGACAGACAGACAATCGCCAGGACTCCTAGACGAGAAGAGATAATGACAGCAATTTAGAATGAGCGTGGGAAAATGGAAAACGCACGGAAGGTTTGACCGAGTTCACCGGCGGGAAAACCCTCGGGAGAAGTGCAACAGAAAACTGCAAGCACAATATAAAGCGGGTATGATCCAGAAAACTATAAATATATTTACATCACTATCTGTATTTAAACTCCAGCTTCTTTTGTGCTGTGAACATCAAAGACAGAGAGATGTGTGTCCACGGGAGCCGAGCGGATGCACTCGAGGACACGCTAGGAATTTTGTGGCCGTGACCTGTTTCGGGGACACAAAGCAAACCACCAGAATGTGACTAGGCTAGAACATGTGTGTGAAAGTATGTGTGTGTGTTACAGTTACACTCATTTGAATCTCTGCTACCAAAGAAGGAGGCAGGAAAGTGCAAACTGATTGGGCATCTCTGCCACAAAGTTACAGCGGTTCGGCTGCTCTCGCCGGCCGCGGGGGTTAAAAGCTTTTTTCGCCCGTGGCGACAATGCTAGGCCAGCTATAGGTCACATTCAAGTCCCAGCCACTGGATAGCCAACCTGCAAGACAGAGCATAATTATCCCAGCCAGTTACAGTTCAATAACTCCATCAAGCTGCTAGCCAGATACCAGGTTTCCCTGGCAACGCCTCCGAAGTGAATCACAGATGAAGAGAAAGAAGGGGAGATAAGACCGGACCCGGGGAGTTAGCCGAGCAAGAGGGGTTGGAGAGGTTGGAGGGGGGGTGTACACCTCAAATACCGCCGACACAAACACACATGTGCGATGCCGACACGCGCGCACACACACACGCACACACACACACACAACAAACCAGGTCTGACAGCATTCCAGTTGGCCGTGCTGAGAGACCTCCGGCCTGCCAGGCCATCAGTCCGCTCCCTTTGAGCTTTGTTGTTTGCTTTTTCAATCATCGGCCCACTTTTCCAGACTCGTCTGCTCCATGCCCACGAGGCCCACGGTGGAAACGCTCAGCGTCTCAGCGTCCTTTCCACAGACACCCCCCCCACACCCCGTCCCCACAATCTCCCACAGCACTTACTGTAATCTGAAAAAAAAGTTAATGGAGTTTATCTCTCGTCCCCGTCACCCGGAGAATAGAGAAACTTTTGTGCTTTCGATGCATTCGGGGATAATTACATTGTGAGTGGCACTATGATTTATACCCCTGATTGAATTAAAAAAAAAAAACTAAATTGAATTGGCTTTAGTGCAGACTTTCAGAGGTGAGGGGGGGTCTGGATGTTTCTGATGTGTGTGTCGTTATAGGCAGACTTCTGTGTGTGTGTGTGTTCAGGTGACTGTCTGGCCTCCTGCCGCAGTGTCTGGAAACTCAGACGTCCCCCACCCCTGCCCCCTCCTCTATTCCATGCTGCTCCGCTATCAGGCATACCTGACGCCCCCCTTCATCCACCACCACCACCACCTGCACCTCCTCCACGATAAGAGATCCACTGAACACTAAGCTGCTTCACAAGACAACACAAACTGACAATCAATGCAAGAAACAAACGAAGAAGAGCAAAAAAAACGAGTCCTCCGATTCACTAAATCCAAATGTGTGTGTGTGTGTGTGTGTGTGTGTGTGGATAAATGTTAATCTGTCCTTATTACTTTTATCAGGGAGCGATGTGGCGGCGCAGTGTGTTACATGACCACCTCTGAACAATGGAGTGTAATCTCTGGCGCACACTCGGGTCCATCAGCTGGAGCCTTTGGTTTATCTACACCTATTCAAGGTCTGAATCAATCTTTCCTGCAGGAACTTGAAGAAGACGAGCTGAGTGCTGAAACCACACACACACACACACACACACAGAAACGGCGGACGCTGTTTATTTAGGGACGAGGGACGATAATATTCACTGTGCATTATGTTATTTAGATTTTGGCTCAGGCGCTGCGTTCGTTTACTCGTGCACAAAATCAGTTTCTATGCAGATCTGACTCTCTTTTGTCTGAACTGTCATTTATTTCGATCCGTATCGATCAGGTGTGTAAACAGAACATCAATGCTTCTCTTAAAGGACAATAAAAGACAATATTAAACGCCGCCGTTAAGTAATTTGACCTTGGCGACCACTTTCAAATGAACTGTGATTCAATCTAATTATATCCAAATTAAAACATTTAATAAAAATGAGCATTTGAGAATTACAAGCACTGCTCTTACTCTGAAACAAACCCATTCTCATGTCAAATATATTCACGTTTCAGAAAGTGAAACAACTTAAAGCTCCTCAAGAAATACAGAGGAAGCAGAAAAGAAGGAAACATGAAAGTTAACCTTTGGATTAATGTCGCACAAACATGCAGAGCTGAAATGATTTGCCTTTTTTTTCCTCCTCGAGTCAATAAAACAAACGTATTTTCCAAAACGTCCTTGAAGGAGATTTCCCTCTTCTTTCCCCTGTTTGTGTCAGACGCACTGTAATGTTTAGATGACACACACACACACACACACACACACAAAAAAAAAGATCGACTTTGTTGCTTACTGAGAGCGAGTTTGACTTTGAACAAAGTTTGTATTCCCCATTCAGCGGAGTTACAAACTGGCCGGGAGCTGATTTTTACGGGGTGATATTTATTGGATCCTTGGCGGATTGCTCTGAGCATGCTGCTTTGTTACTGTTGGGGGAGCGGTGAGGATTTCATCAGTGGGCTCGTGTGCTGCCAGACTTTGCTGCGTGTCAGACAGACCCTAATAAAACTGTCTGGCTGTTTTGTGGGCACCAGCTCCGCTCTGGCTGTGCTGCGTCTGACTGCTCAGCACTTGTCGCACTGTGCCTGGCTGTTTGGTATTCATGGGGCATGGCACTCCTTCAGCTGTTGCTGGGGGCTCTGTGGCATAGGCACAGACTGATTAGTTGGCATCGGCATTGTTCACTATGAAACCAAATGGGGAGACGGGGGGAAGAAAATAATTAGGGAGAGAGGGAGACTGGAGACTGGGAGAAAGATGGAGAGGAGGGTATTAGAGAGAAAATCAATTGTTTTGAACTGCATTCCTAATATGGGTAATTTAGCAGAAATTAGGTTTTCAGAAAAGCACGCCGCCTTGGGAAAAATTGAAAGTTTAAAAACCAGGTCAAGCTGTAATTGTAAATGAAGTCACACCTTTGAATGGCATAAAGGAAAAGAACTATTTTCTTCTTTATCAGGCCTAATTTATTGTAATTGCACTTCTATAGTCGCGTTCATAAGAGACCAGTCAAATATTTTCATTTTCTATTCAATGTTCAATCTTGTCTCCTTGCCAGCCAGCCTGTCTGTCTGTCTGTCTGTCTGTCTGTGTGACTCGTCCTACGCCTCCAGTTTAAACGTCGATTTAGACCATTAACCAATTTGGTTGTGAGATCTCGACACAATGGGCGAATTCCTGACGAGAAATTATCAAATTAAGACGCCGAGCAAAAAAAAAAATCAGGCGGAAATGATTAAACATTTTAAAAGAGTGCCTCTGATTTTTATTCAACACGCTGCAAGACGTCTGACTTGAACACAGTCAGCAACTTTTTGCCTATTGTCACTGACTGACAAGTGAAATCCATTTCTTTAAATCATGAATATGATTTTTTTTATTCATATAAATCTGTCTGGAAAACAAATAGCTGCTCTGTATTTGTGATGACACATTTTCTTTAAAAAAGGCTTTCAGGCCTGCTGATTTCATTTCTTTGTAAATTAGTGGATGAAAACTTGGAACTCTGCTTCTTAGGGAAATAAAGTTAAATTCTCATTTTGATTCAGGGTGTTTTAAACTGTCAAACACTTTTTTGATAGCTGCCTGAGAAATGCTGGAAATCATAAACTGGAATTAAAGAGTGTGTGTGTGTGTGTGTGTGTGTGTGTGTGTTAAAAATAAAGTAAATAAATGAGTTAGCTGCAGGCAAAGTTTGCAGATTGCTAAAAAAACTAAACTAGAAAAGTGTCTTTAGTTTTTTACGTTGTGGAAAAAAAAGCAGCGGCGGCAGATGTGGCATCAGTGTCAGTCTGCTCCTGGTGATGGAGGCTCACATATACTGGCTGGGATACTGTGCTGTGCTGGTGACAGGGGTTAATCAACACAGGTCTGGGGTGTGGTGGCTTCTTTTTTTTTGTGTCCTGCCATTTCTAATCAGATCATGTGTTAGTCGGACGGTATTCAAACAAGGATGTTGACACAGAGAGAGATAACAATGTCGGCCGACGACACAGCTCGGCGTAGACGTTTGGTGCGTTTCGGTTTTATGGCGATGACACTGCTGCGACCACGAAAGCCGCCCTTCGTGATCGGCTATGACAAACATGCAGATTCCTTCCTGTGAAGTTCGATCAGGGCTACGATCCACTCACATGACGTGACGGAGGAGCTGATGGGGACAGAAATCCAACAGACATTTTGCTCTTTATTGTACTACAACTACTTCCTCTTCTTCTTCCCTGCCATAAAAATATTTCCACTAATTTGCCACTTTATTTGGTATTTCATCACATTTACTGCGTCATTTTAATCCTATTTATCGAGTGCGGACGCTGCGAACTTGATCTCGTTGTGCTCTCTCTCTCGTGCAAAATGACAATAAAGGCGTTTCTTTTTTCTTTTTTACAGTGAATCAGTTGGTGCTTCATTCCCGACTCCACCCTTGGAACATTCGGTAGAAAAGTCGATTGTGCCCTCCGCCCGCGTCCCAAGAGCCTAACCCGTGATTTTTTATCAAGAGAGCTCACAAGTTAGGGTCTCAGGGAGCAGGTGAAGTACGAGAGTCTACTGAGGAGCCGCAGTCAGCTGCAGGGCACTGAGTGACACCTTTCCCCCCCTCTCTCTATTTCCCTCACACAAACACTGTCTCTTCCTCAACCACTGCCACTTATTAGTACCTTTTACGAGGCATGGACTGCAGTCCAAAAAAAAAAAAACGTCTCTGCGCACAGGACAGAGAAGGAAAAAAAAAAGCTTCCCATGTTCCTCCCTTCCCTCCACTGCAGATAACTTATTTTGTTGAGAAGGCTCAGCTCGATTCCTGCGCACACACAAAGACATGCAAAGACAGAGAGAAACATTTTCAGGCTTTACACGCATTTTTCGAAAAACCCCCACAAGACGTCAGACGACAGCGACAGCGGAAAAAGAAAAAACAGAGCTGACAAAGGGAAGACAAAGAGGTAAATTTGTTGGACAAATCGTCTTCATCGCGGTCGAACCCAGACAGAAGCAGAAGCAGAGGCTCAGACAAACAGACGAGCCTGCACTGCCTGCTCTGTGCTAACTAGCCTTTGTGCTGGAAAAGGAAAAGCCCCCCAGCCAAGCAGCCAGACTCGCCTCTTTGTCCTAAACAGCGTCGACTGATCATCAGTCTACATTTCTCTCTTCCAGGATGGCTTGACCCGGACCCCCTACACACACACACACACACACACACACACACACACACACACACACACACACACACACACCCCCGTCTGGTGTGGACCGACCGATCGTCCGTCCGTTTTCGCAGTGTGACTGATGGATGCAGAGAGCCACCTAGCCAGCCTCAGCCTCCAGCTTTCCACCACAGGGTGCAAGTGCGATAGTGTTCGCACAGATATCAAGTAAAAGAAAACACACACACACACACACACACACACACACACACAGCTTCGAGGCTATCGCTCTGTGGCGAGAACACAGATTAAAAAAAAAAACCCTCCACACTGACTGCAACACCCTCAACGACAGACCCCCCTAACCACCTACCCGGCCGAATTCTGCCGCCATGGCGGCGAGAGCTTGGCGTGCAATAAGTTGTCAGTGTCAAAAAAGCAACAAGCTTCAGTCAGACGTGAAACAGCTTCGATTAAACTGCGAAAAGAAAGAAGAAAAAAAAGAAGAAGAAGAAGCCGCAGAGACGCGGTCGGAAGCCGAGAATCCAGAGATTAAAGAAGTGAATCTTAAACAAAGTGATATCGGTAAAAACATTCCCATGTCATTTCTGCCTGTCATGCACCCAAACACGCCGCTGACTGCTGCCCCCACCCCCCTCCTCCAACCACCCCGTCCCCCCCGATCCTGCCACCAACCAGCCTCACAACTCCTCCCCCTCAGACTAGGAGAAAAAAAAAAAAAGAAAAAGAAAGAATCGGATAGATGTCTCTGACTGTCTCCTTCTCTCTGGGGAACACCAGGCAAAGTGGAGGCTTCCGGAAATGAACGCTCCGCGCCACCCGACGCGTTGCCTCGCACGCTCACTCTTCTGTCTGCCACCAACTATGCCTTTTGTTATCCGCCCTCCGAGCTCGGGGGGATGAGGAGGAACAGAGAGGAGGAAAAAAAAAAAGGAAAGAAAAGAAGGGGGGCAGCGGCGGTAGAAGAAGAAGAAGATGAAGAAGAGGAAGAAGTGGGGAAGAAAGGGGGTGAAAGAAAGAAAGAGATGGAGAGGAGGAGGAGGAGGTGGTGGAGGAGGATGGGAGGATGAGGGGAGGAGATGAAGCCGAGGCATCCGCGGGAAGCTGCAGCCAGACGCAGGTCAGTGAGGTGGGACGCCTGCTTCCCCCCCTCCTCCCCTCCCACCGCCGCCGCCACCACCACCACCACCCAGCACAGAGCATTGCTCCATCCCAGCGCTTGCATTGTCAGCTCCATCTCAGCATCTTAAACCCCCCCCTCCCTCCTCCCGACACACACACCTTCCTCCCCACCACTCCTCCTCCTCCTCCTCCTCTTTCTCCTCCCTGCTTCAGACACCGGGACATCAGCCATGTCGTGACACTGTCATCTACACCCTCTACTTTTATTTTTTTCCACCTCTCTCTCTCTCTCTCTCTCTCTCTCTCTCTCTCTCTCTCCTCTCCCTCGCTTCCTTTTATCGTCACAGGTCCAACGCGATGGGGGCTGCCATCACCGGGAAACAACAAAAAAAAAAAAGAAGAAGAGAGAAGAAAAGAAAAAATAAAAGCCAAAAACATTTGCTGCTGCTGCTGCTGCTGCTCTGCCGCATGCCTCAGCTGCTGCCGCCGCCAACCACCGCACCCGCTACCTTTCACCAACCCACCCCTCCTCCTCCCTCCTCACCCCCCACCCCACCACCGCCGCCCTCCCCCATTTGACCCTTCCAACCCCGAGCCCAGCCTTTCCAGCGTCTCCACTGCCCGTACCACTATCTCCACACTCCCCCCCCCCCCCCCTCCACCTCCTCCGCCCGTCCCCTCCCATCACGCCAGGTCTGTACCTGTCTGCTTGTCTCGCTTGTCTGTTACTCCCTGTCTGCAGCTGCTTGCCCAAAGTGAGATACTGCAGCAGGAGTCTGCAGCGACAGCCCTCGCTCTCTCTCTCTCCTCTCTCTCTCTCTCACACCCTCCATCCAGCCTTTGCTGGTGAACACGTTCCTCCCTGTGCTGATCAATTTCTTCTCTTTTCCAGCGGCGCACACACACACACACACATACACATACACACATATATATATATATACACACACACTGCAGCGAACTGGTTGGCCATGGAGATCTATCCAACTGTCTTGTAACATAGACTGGAACATAAATGCAGCTTGCACTCTAACATGCAAACACTAATCAACAGACACAGCCCGTGATACAAATTTGAGCGCAAACAGTCATTTTGAGACAGACGACACACACAAACATGGACGGACGAGAACTGGCAGCGCATGCAAACCAGAAGACAGATACCCAACACGGCTAGACACAGGACACAAGAGTGTCACTGCAGCGGCTTCGCTCGGCTAACACGCTGTCACACAGACAGCGATGTGGTCAGCGCGAGCATGAACACAAACCAGTCACTGTCACAATATTGTGACCGAGGCTTGAAGGCGAGCGAGCGGCAGGGTAATGCACACGACTGTCCGAGTCGGAGGAGGAGGAGGGAGGGGAGGAAGCAGGCGACTTACACCGTGTCAAAGAACTGCTCCATCACTCCGAACTAGTCTTACGCGTTAGAGCGCGTGACACGCCGTCGAAAAACAGTCGCCGGTTTCGATTCCAGCTGCTGAGCTTTGTCGCACGTCTAAAAAACTAAAAATCTATTTTGGTTATGATGCACATATGTCTAACTCATAAACACACACGCACCACAGACACACACCGAAGGCCTTCACACGTACAGACGCCGTTTCACCATCCCGTGGACTGTCAGCTGTTAAATATAATACGCATAAAGACCTGCTGCATGTGAAACCATCTCAAAGTTAATTTACTTTTCATGCCGTTCTTTAATTTTTCTTGCCAAATAAACATTTTATTCAGATCATTTAGGTTTTAATAACCATTTCACACGCTTTCAAAGGCGTCTATTTGAAATATTTTAATTTCTGTACTATAGGATATTTTAAATCATGAATGCTGTGTATATTATTCTCCTTCTGTCTGAATGAGATCTGCCCTTGACAGCTTGTTCTAATCTCAGAGCTTAATCACCTTCAACACCCTGGATAAATTAGGGTTATGACCCCGCGTGACACCGAGGGGGCAGGGAGAGAGATCTGCAAATGTTATCATTGATTGATTATGCCCTTTAATTCAAATGGAAAACAGCAGCTTTTTTTTAAAAAAACTGCGGCTACAACGCAGGAAAAAAAAAAAAGCAGAACTGGAAAATGTCATTTCATCAAACACGGCGAATGCGCCTCTACCCTTTTTTTTCCTCCTATGGAAACGTACAGGAGCGAGGCGAGCCAAACTCTCAAAGAGATGTCGAAGTAAATCCTGCAGCCAATGTCAAAACCGTGGCCAGGTTGAAGTCTATGGGGGATGGTGGGTCTTCCTAGATTGGCTCGGTGATGGCGGCGGTGACGCAGAGACTGGGGAGGGGGGGGGGGGTTTGCTGTATGCTAAAGCCAGCGGGGCCAGCAGGCGGCCATATAGGTGATCAATCAGCTCCATTACAGCCGTGTCACTGCAGAGTCTGGAGCTGTCGCCGCATCCCGCCCATCACCCTCCACATACACAACATCGCTCGCTTCGTTTCCAGTCTAGACTGGGGAATATAACCCCATCTGCGTGATGAAATTGGTCCACAAGAGCAAAAAAAAAAAAAAAAACGGCGAGACGCAATTCGAGTCTCGCTTCGCTGTTAGGTACCAGTGACACATTTTCAGAGGAGTGTTTGGGAATCGGGGCACACAGGTATCTTATTCGGGTGGGGAGTTTGCCATTGATCAGAGCATAGTGAACCAAGCTGTTGTGACAGAGTTGAAGCAGAATCTAATTCACTTTGCTTTGAGTCGTACGAAGACAGAGCTTTTCAAAGCGCCCCCAAAAATAGGACCGGCTCCATTGTGATTGGTAAGTAGCACGCACAATGAGCCAAGAGACATTATGCAGCAGACAGTTGCAATGACACCATCCACCGTTTTTTTTTTTTTTTCTCCTTTCTCTTTCTACAATAAGCTCAAAATATCTCCACGCAGAGCCCGGAGATGCATATCGGTGCCACAGATGCCAGGCAAGCATCAGACAGGTATCCAAACAATGGACTTATCTCAGTCAGTGCAAGCAGCACAGAATGGGAACATGGAGCACCAGAAGAAGGAGGCGAGGGAGGAGGAGGAGGAGGAGGGGGGGTGAAGGAGGAGAGCGGAGGAGGAGGAAGAAGAAGAGGGGGAGGAGGGAGGCAGGGAATATGTGATGCACAGCGCCTTGCCAGCCAGCCAGCCAGCCAGCCAGCCAGCCAGCCAGCGGGACATTAATGACGATCATGTCTTGTCACACTAGCTGTCGGGCCAGTCAGCAGATCCTGCCCTTGTCCCTGCCCTTCTCCAATCAATGCCATTGATCTGTCCCAGGGGTCAAGGGGCAAGAGCGTATCAATAGGGGGAGAGTGGCTGATGCAGCAGGCGGAGAGGGGCTGACTCCAGACAGATCAATGACACCCCCCGTCTGCCATCGGTGTGTTATGATTATTCATTTGCCATTAACCCGAGCACATTAAGGGAATATGTTTCCTTGGGAAGAAATAGTGCTCGAGGCTGCTCGCTTTTATAGGGAGGAGAGATTTTTATGAGTCGGGGAGGCTAAAGTACCGGTCTGGCCAGAACTGACAGTTTTCTGGTCTGAGACGATTTGTTACTAAGGTCTCCACCCGTCTGTGACGTCAAGAGCAGAGAAGCCAATCTCCGCTCGTGGCCGGTTACAGACGCGAGCGGCGATTGGCTGATTTTACAAGTATTTTGTGTCACTCCGCGTGATAGATTTGGATTGCTCTTGAAACACCTGAGGAAGAGAAAGTATCACAAAGTGTATATTACTCCTGTGAGCTGTGCGGCTTCCAAGATCTCTGAGCAAGATGTGCAATGTGATCAGTATACTGTGCATGTCTACGCCGGAGTTATAGAGAGCTCTGAATCTTTTCCAGGATGAATTAAAGACATGTGGAATGATTAACTGAGAGCTTTGTGTTTTAAAGAACAGCTGAGAGATACATTATTCACTCTTATTTATTATAACCTGTTCATAAAACGCACAGTTCGGGTAGATGGTTCACCGCTTTCGTTGTTTCTCGTTAATAGAATCTGTTGTAAAGGTGACACTGAGTCATTGTCGGCGTTGCCAGCACTTTCTGCGATACATAATTTGGACTGCGGCGTACCAAATTTAATAAAGAGAATCTTTATTTTATTAAATTCCTAAAGTCAGCTGAAGAACCTTGAAACTTTGGGCCTCTCAAAAAGGCTGTTACAGCAGTGGAGACCGATTTTTTTTCAGCGACTTGGACCGCCCCCCCTATCTAATCCCATAATTTATTTGTTCAACCATCCCATAAATGAAGGCCCAGCTGGAACCAATGACTTTTAGCTGTGCTGCTGGGGCAGCTGGACAGGGGAGCGCTGAGGCAGCACGATTCTCAGCGGCGACTTCTTTCCTTTACACATCTGGAAGAACGATCAGGGTTCAGAGGTGAGGAAAGATGAGAAAATCACAGTTCTTAAAATAAACTCCAAGAAAGGCACATCTTGACTCTGCATGCTGTGAAATGTGTGAAAGCCGAGGGAGAGGAAACACTCTTTGTTTTTAGGCAAACTGTAAATGAAGCATACATTCATGAAAAACATTCGTTTTCCATTTTAAAGCACGATGTTCCCTCCGCGTCGCTCTGTGTCAGCAGTTGTTCTGACTATTCTTCATGCGAGTGGGTCAGAGCGGCAGCGGTGTGAACCCTGGGTCGGTTTGAACGAGGCGGAGCGTGATCTTCCGGACATCGAGGGGGGTTGCACAATGGGAGATAAAAGGAGTTCTTGGGTTTCCAGGGATTTACCAGGATCATATTCGCTCACAGAAACCTGTTTGATGACAATGACTCTTGTTGCCGATGCAAGACTGAGCAGGATCACCGGGCTTCAGTGGAGGTGTTAGTATCACTCCAGATTTAATTACGGGTGGGAGATCTAAAAATAGCTGTTTCCAATTAATCCAATTCAATACCTGCGCTGATAGGAAACGAGGAAGGGGTTTTCCAGGGATCAAACCGTTGTAAATTTAAGAAAACTACAAGACTTTGTGAGCGTGGGTTACATTCACTGTAAAATAAATAGCCTCAGTTGGTTTTCTGATGTACAAACAATCTCTTCGCCAAAGGAAATCTTAAAAAAGAGCAAATAAATCATTTCAAGATTGAGTCATAACAACTTTGATTTTAAATTTCAAAGTACAACAACTCGGATGAAACTCTTGAGCATCAAACACGATAAAAAAAAAAAAGAAAGATACAATCGCAGCCTCTTGAAGCCGAAGAACTAATTGGATAAATGACAAAGGTTGCAGTAAGGTGGTCCACTCAGCCCCGGCCCTAAACACAGCGAAAGCGGTGTCATCCATCAAACCGAAAAAACACTGTCACAATGATAAAGAACTATAGCTGAAATTACAACAACGCTCCCCTACTCAAGCTGCATTTCAAATCAAAGTCGCCCTGAAGAGTAACAAACTGTGGTGAAGCTGATCTGCAAGGCCATTTTTCTCCCGTGTTGGTGCTTTGGAGGCATTTTACAAGCCGTGGCTTAGCGCCAAGGCGTAGATGAAGTCAGACGCATTCAGCCTAGTGGACAAGTCTACAGTAAACAGAGACTTCAGTGTCGCCGAGGCAAGCTTCAACCTGAAACTAGACCTCATATCACAAATGCATCATTGTATAGAGCCGCGGACAATATATCACAAGGCCCAGAGACGACGTATAAACAGTCAGCGTTTCCCACGCTGGGAAACCTGCAATATTACTGAGGCGGCTCGGGGGAAAACAGCTTTAAATACAGTTAGGTGTGACGATCAAACCTCTAAATCCCCGAGAAATCTATCTAACCTGAGTGAGCTGTGGAAAAAATATTAAAATGTAAAGCGCAAACGGCAGCGCTGTAAAACCACGGGGCATGGATGTGTTAAACAGAACAAGTCAGATTTATTGTAATTATTTGATTTCATACTTTTTGTGTTTATGTCGAACCATCTGTGCATCATAATGTTTGGCACACAGCTCGCCGTGAGACTGATTCGAAAAAGACGCACACACACACACACGCTGACTAAACAGGCTGAGGTGTAAAACCAGGCCGCGAAGACGGAGCAACAGTTTGAAAAGCAAAGCCGTCGCCGTGTGAAATAGGTTCCACCACACAATTACGCCGCAGCGAGAGGAGGAAAAAATGGCAACTCCAAATATAAGACGGTAAATAAAGCACACTTAGAACATTTTAACACATCGCGGTCGTGGTGTACAAGCGCAGCTCGGGGGAAGTCTTCGCAGAGTAAAATGCCACGTCGTTGGTTCAACAGTCTAACGTGTCATTTGTCCCATTTACTTGCATAAAAACTGCACTTATTCCTCACATTCATCACGGAGAGGACTTGATACGTGGGAACTTAAGAGACAGATAGAAGAGGAAGAAAAACAGCTCGTTTATTTCTTGTGTGTTTTGCAGTTAAAGGCCGTAATGCAATCGATGCGGCGCGGTTACTCCGCATTATGTCTAAAAATACTGTATATGTCAAGCTAAAGCTAATTGAAGGTTTTGAGCCGCAGCGGGCAGGCTGACCACGGCGAAAGGTCAGCTACAAGACGAGAACCTCAGACGGGCAGACATTACATTAATACGAAAGACCGTTAACGCGGCAACGCAGGGGCATTATAAAATGCAACGGCGTTGGAAAATCTCTACACTGCATGCTGCATGACAAGCGAAACAACTTTCTCTACAGACTGATGTCATACGTGTACTCCAAGGAAAGCTAGAAGGTTGTACAGTTAACTCCCAGGGTGTAATTCTAAACCATACAACCTACTACCTCAACCCGGATGCACACATTTTCAACTCCCCTCCTCTATTATGGAAGTAAATCATCCTCAAATGACTTTGTCCTACTTATCTAACAAAAGGCGTCACGACTGTCATCATATTTCAGGTTTGAGTTAATGTAAGGTGTCACAACTGCCGGGATGTCAGAGCAAGATTGGTTTTTAACACGTACTGCCAAGGGATTTTTATATATACACAGTATATTACAGGTATTATTTATATATATTTATATATGCACATAAGCAAATTTGAATCATTAAAGCAAAAAAAAGGGAAAAAAGGGTTAAAAGACGACGTTCACACCACGATGACAAAGACCCACAGAGGCGAGCTTGTGCTGTCAGATTTGCCACAAGATCGGATCTACGGGTTTGTGCCAAATGGTTATGGCCAAAGTATCAAAATAACTTAATGAAGGGGGATTAAAAATGGAGCACTCTATCATAGTGTGACAAAAAGCTCTGAAAGTGACTGTGTGTGTGTGTGTGACGTGTCTCAGACGATGTCATTTGGAGAGAGGTGCCAATCAAACAACAGCACCTGACCTCAAAACTTCGTGAGTTCAGAGTGGACGTGTTCACACGCAGAGCGAGGGCGGCCGGGTTCGAAAAGTCCGCGGCGACTTCACTTCGGCTGTCGTTTAGAGGAAAAGAAACAAAATAAACGGCATCCTTTGTTCGAGATTCACCCCAAAATATGAAAGTTCATCAAACAGATGGTGAAAGGATTGTGATAACTTACCCTTCATGGAAGTGTCTCGCTCATGGTGAGGGGAGGGTGTTTCGCTGCCCGGGGGCCAATTTTTTTAGTTCATCTCTCTAAAAACAGGAAAAAGAAAGTTTGTTTTTTTTAAAATACCACACCGTGGAATGCGACTGCTGTTTTACTCGCAGCACAATCAGTAAACTGGGAGGAAAAAGGACGAGTGTAACGTTACAAAACATTCCAGTGACTGTTCGGACAACACCGGATCCAAACGAGGAAGGGGAAAACACACAAACAACACAAATGAGTGTATATTCTTAAGTTTGCCGTGCCTCGGTTTGGGAGCGTCACATGCCTCGGCAGTCACCAGATATGAAATTAAGTCCATAATAATAACAATCCTAACTCTGTTGTGGACTGTTATCCCCCCCTGGCAGGATTGCCATAGCAGTCCTCGTCCTGGCCGGCAGCAATGTGGCTGTGGTGAGAGGTTAGCTCAACTTAGCCAAGACCGCAGATAGCAGACAGCAGAGCCTGAGAGGGATGCCAGTGTAATCAAGCATGCCACGGTCAGCTACCATTAACCGTGCCAGTGCCGGAGAGCCGCAAAACGACGGAATATTCCTCCGGCCGCAGTGCGACAAAGGAAAGTCTGAAGTGAGGAGAGAGTGAAAATGCCACTTACCCAGGTTTCTACTCTCCTCTCTGATTTATCATGTCTACTTTTCTCTATCCACACTTTCTACTCTAGGTGTGAGCAATGAGCAGCGAGCGTTGTTTTGGGTCTTTCTTTCTTTCTTTCTTTCTTTTTTTTTTTTTTGGGTAATGAGAAGGATAATGAAAAGAGCGAGGGGCTCTTCTGACAATACGGGTACAGTTCAAGCGATGTGCTGTCCGCCATTTTCTCCGAAACAAACATGAACAAGAGAAGAAGAAGAAAAAAAACTGTATAAAAGCGATTAAGCTGGCGTCATTATTCAAAGTTTCCCCATTTTCTCCCTCTCTCTGTGTCTCTCTCTCTCTCTCTCTCGCTTTCGGTGTCGCTCTCTCTCCCTCTCTCCTTCTCGCCTGGCACCATTACAAAACCTTGGCTGGAAAGATCACATGATTTCCTACCAGAAAGCCACAGCATTCCCAGTAAGTATTCTGCTGACATTGTGAAGACATCTTTTGTCTAAATCAAAAACGTTAGCCTGGCCCCCCTAAAAAAAAAAAAAAAAAAATCTGGCACCTTCTCGGATGGGGAGGAGGAGGAGGAGGAGAAGTGGTGGTGGTGGTGGTGAAGGGGTGGAGAGGGGCAGTGTAAAGGGTGGTGTTAGGAGTCATGGCAACCTCCACATGGCGGGCTGCCAAGCACCCCGAGGTGGGGAGAAGTAGGGGCTAATATGGTGTCGAGCAGGAATGCTCAGTGCCGTCCAAAGTCAACTCTGTGGCATGCTGGTTGCTTAAGATTTCAGCTCGGATGCCAGATTTTTTTTTTTTTTACAGGAAATACAAAAGACTGGATGCACGACTAACTAATGACAAGCACGTACTGTTCTTCCCGATTCAAATACGACTGGAATAAAGTCGACTGCTTCAGAACGTCAGTGAATTAACGTGGCTTCGTTGGCGATAGAGAGACGAGATGCGAGGGACTATGGGTGGATAAAAATGGCGAGGAGACGAGCTCAGGCTTACAAACCAGGATTCGAGTCTCTCGTGTATCAACAGCACACAGACGTGTTCTCCCATGCCGCACGCTCATACAGTTCAGCCAAAACGGTAGCCAAACCCCGATCAGGTGGTCTGTTATAATAATAACAACAACACAAGCGTATGTCATGGACCTGTGACTTTTGATTGAAGTGGAATAACTTCGGCAAAAACCTGTTTGATATTTGTCTTTTTTTCTCGCCGTGTTTCAATAGGAGAAATGTTTTTGGTCACACGTAATCAAATCATATTTTTGTTTCCACAGCTGATACGAGTTTAATGACAGTATAATCACATATATCAGGCGCGTCCATCACATCGGATTACGACCGTTAAATGCAGAACAAGAATCGAAGTGGCTGTTGGGAAAAGAGGAAGGTTTAAGACGTTCTTTGTGTATATGTGAACAGTTGTGTTTGTTATTTATTATATGATTTGTAGATAATCTTTGTAGCTGCTGCCAGAAATGCCAAATCAAAACAGATTGTATTTTAGTTTATCGAAAAAAGAAAACACATGCAGAGGAAGTGAATCATAATGGTTAGAGAAGACAATAAAATATAAGCAATCGTGTGCATAAACCATAAAATATTCATCCGAAATCCATCCGTCTTGTGTTCTCGACCGCAGACTGGTGTGGCGGGCAGGACGAGCAGAGGCGCGAGGTCTCCTTTTTCCACGGTGGTGAACGGACGGATTCAAGCAGCACAGCCGCATCGCGCCAGTTAAGTTGTTGTTGTTTTTTTCATGTCATGCACGACGAGGCCACAGAAGTTGGAGGAGAGAGGCAGGAAAAAAAAAGTTTGGAGATGCATGCGAGTTATGTCGATTATATTACGTGTGGTCGACACCCCCCCTCTGCTGCAAAGTAACCACGCGAAGCTCGGCGTTTCCCCGCACGTCGAACCGGTCGGTTATATTGCAACGACAAGACATGTGACGTGTCATCGCGAGGGTTAAAACAGACCCCCCTTAGATCTCGAGACAAAATGGCCACGCAGCCCTCGGTGCTGCTGCATTTAAACAGACTCGCAGCTCCAAAACATTCTCCCACCGAGAGGGTCATTTCATATCCTGAAAGGCAGGAGGCCGGGGTCAGAGTTCAAATGAGAATAGAGGGGGTGGCAGAGGACTTCCCCTGGGGATATACCATTGCACAGCAGACAGGGGTGGAAAAATCAGACAGACTACTCGACCTGGCAATACATAATATGTGGAAAATCTATAGTCGGTTGGGGGGCAGGGAGAGATAGAGGTGGACATAAAAAAACACATTGGATGTGCAGAGATATGGAAAAGCTGATCTCACATAAGGCCGGTGTGTTTCCGTAAAAACAACACATCGGGATGGTCTCTAACGTCGACACCAACGCTGAGATACACTCGTTTTTTAATGACAATAAACATGTACATAAACGCTGCGAGCTGTTCACTTGACAATTGGCATTTTTAAGAGTCTAACACATTGTGTTATCTTTACCAAAAAAAAACACGTGCACACCGGCAGCCAAAACTCGATAATTTGTGCTATTTTATTCTCCACAGGCACCTCCAGAGACAGGGTGTTATTTTGGGCTCAAAGCTCTTATCTCCATTAATTTAATGTTGCCTCAAGCCGTGACAGAAAAACAGTCAACAGGTTAATCCAGACACAAGTATACAGTTCGGTTTAATGAGAGACATACCCATCCAGCCTTTTCATAGTGTTCGGGTATGTGAGTCGACTTGCCAAGGATAAAATAAAACAATAATAAAAAAGAAATGCTGAAATCTGAATATTTTGGATAACTCTATTTCCAGAGTTATTTTGCATATTTGAAAAGAAGAAATTTGCAGACTATGATTGGCAACAAAAGAGAGACACACAGAGTGAACTGTTTCCCCTCCGTACAGAGGCCTGGCCTCACCGTGCCCTCGTCTGCCCCCTTCTTCCTCAGCATCCGTCCACTTGCAGAGAAAAAACACGACTTAGAACAAACAGGATTTAACAACACCAGGAGGTAGGTGCAAAAAATTAGAACCGAGAGAGAGTCATGACACTGAAAGACGATGCATTAGATACATTTTATTGCACCATTAACATTAATTATGGAAATCTACTCGAGAGCCCTGCGATGCACGCAGAGCAGATCAGCCATCTGTGTGTAAACGCTCCAACGAAATACAACGCGACCCGGTGCAAAAGTTAAAAATGAAACTCAGTCCTGAGGAAGCTCCGGGTTGTTTTTTAAGATGCAGGGCGATGCTTCCCGTTTCAGAAGAGAGAGCTGTTAATGCTCACAGATAAAATATAAACACAGACTTCATAAAAACTGTAATGAACGCTAATGCTAGAAACTCAGAGTGCAATGTTGCTTTAAAAGCTAACAGAGCTTTGCCATGCAGCCAGCCAGGCGATGACTTTGCCTGACCCACCTGTCTGTTGATCCTGCTGCCTAGCACCAGACTAAACACTGAGATTTATACCGAGGCTTATTGGCTGCAGCTGACTAACCGAGAGCCAATCGGCGCGCAGGGAGGGATGGATGGAGGGCAAGAATCAGACTGTGTGAGTAGAAGGGAAGAGGAAGAGGTTGTGCAGAGACAACCAAACCCCAAACAAGAAAGCACCGCCATGACAAAACCTGCACCAACCAGACACGACGGATTCAGCATCTTCCTTTGATAGAGATACAGGCAGGGTTTTGTTTTTGTTTTTTTATTATTGCTGGGCGATCAAATGTTGATCCATAACAATAACAATGTAAAAGGGCATCTGTTTCAGAATGGCACTGAATTGATAACCTGGCTTCAGACATAAGGTGGCTATCAGACCGTGCTTTTTACCGTCGCAAGAAAGGGGGATCAATACCTAATGAATTCCAAACGGCAGAGTTTCAGAAACATAAATGTATCCTACACACACGAGTGCATGAAGTAACCTCCACGGATCGATGAATATGACATTACACACAGCCAGAGGAATGCATCTTCTTAATTGACCTGAGCATTTTCAAATTAATTCAAACGACAATTAAAATGGATCGGACTGCGTGGCACCTTCGTCCTGGAACCTCCACAAGAGCTTTTTTTCTTTTCTTTTATTATTTATTTTATTGTGTGTTCGCTTCACCTCATGACCTGGCCTTGTGTTTTAATTACTGCTGTCCCCTACAAGGCAGCTCAGGCAATGCGACAAAAAAACAACGGAGAAATGAAAGGCTCAGAGATAAGGTTAAATCAAATGTAATTAAAACAACAACAACAAAAAAGGAACTAAAGATTCTGCAGAAAAACATTCAACGTGTTTTTATGTGACAGATGCATCTGCTTATATTCTGAATTTTCATGGTTGAAGGTAAAAATACCACTGGCCAGTTTTTAAAAATACAAACTTAGGTTCTTACACATGGAGGAGTTGTTTCTTTTTGAGGTGAGTTAATATCATCATTTGTAACGTTAACGCCCAAAAATTAACACCGAGAACATTCCTTTGTGATGTTTGGATAAATCCTCGCTCGCTCTTGACATTATCGTAAAAAAAACAACATTTCATCTGCGGGCTGAAACAGAGCAGCGTATTACTGCTGTGAGTTCATCTGAGATGTATAACACAATAATAAAAAAAAAGCACGTTGGGCTCATTCATAACACTCGAGACACAAAAAAAAATGATGCCACTACTCCTTATGAATAAAAAAATCACGTCGAGTGTACACTCAAATATCAGTTTGAATCTGTTCCATCTCCAAAAGGTTACTCAGTACACAGACCCCATATCAGCCACGCTGCCAAGCCGAAAGCCACTTTCCTGCTTCCATCTTAGCGACAGGTGTGTAAATTTCAAAGAAAGTCAGAACATTATATGGCACAAATAATGTTCCGCCGGCTATCTCCAGAGGAGCGGACCATAATCGACTACATTAAGGATGACTGCTCATTTAGGAGGCAGAGACGGCAGTTATCATAATGATACCTTTTTTTCCTCTGTGCGTCCTTACCAGATGCTTTCCCAAAGATAATCCCTCCGCACAACCTCTCATTATCAAAGCAATCTCCTGACAATGGGGAGAAGAACACTGGAAATTACGTGAATTAGTGTAGGACTATGGAAAAATGATTGCAGATTCAGGACTTTAATTAGGCTCTCGCAAAAACAATCAGACACAATTAGGAGGTACCAGTCAATAAGCTAAAACTCATAAGCAAAGAGGAGATGAATTAATATTTGATGATTTTTAAATGGCTATCTGAGCTCAGACGCCTTTCACTCACAGTTGGGTACTAGACGGTGGTGTCCACAGCTCCGACTGTAGCTAATAAAAGCAGGTGACTTGCAGGTAAATCAGCAGGTGAATCAGCGCTGCCTTCCAATGAAAACGACCATTAGCTTGTAATTGAGTTCCTAAGCACCGTCTGTGCGGCTCCAAAAAAACCTGCTCTGAATTCACAAGACGTCCATAAAGCAGCGCGCGGAGGTCAAACAACAACTTTCGACATAAAACTTTTCACGGAAACGAGCTGTTTCGGGTAATGCCCGAACCCGGTAAGACTGTTCCATGTGTTAATAAAACGGAAATGAAACATTAGCTTCCATCAAGCTTTATAAGACAGGGAGCCTGGGAGGATAATTATGATTTACGGTGTCTGGTTATGTGAAATAATCATCATTGTTGTTTAGAGGATATTACCTACATTAGTTCTGGTTAACATCTGATATGTAAAAACTCCATTTCAGCCAGAGAGTCATATTAAAGTAGAAGATTTGTGACTGAGAACATCTGTGCGAGCTGATTGTAAGCCAGCATTCCTGCGAATATTATAAAAGTTATATTTTAATAAGCTTTTATCAAATTCTGCCTGAATTAAAAGGAAATATTTGGAGGAAATAGGCAAAAAGCTCATTTGGATTTCATAAATAACTTCACAGTAATGTGGAATTCAAACCGAGTTACTGACCTAAATTGCTTCAGACGCTCATAAACAAAGCGGAAATCTTTATCCGTTCATGATCTTTCCTAAATAAGTCTAACACAGACACGCTGCAGACGTCAGTGGAACTGACAAGTGTGCAACACTGTATCATGTACTGGATTTATTCTGCTAGTCCTCTATGATCTCCAGCACACACCCCAGGTCCATAAACTGTATCATACTTGTAGATATGTATGATACCATAGATCAGGGCTTACAGCATGAAATCACATGCAGCTGGTCAAGACAATAAAGTCAGGCATCCGTCCAAAGTTCACGTTCGGAATTAAACCATTCGTCTTTAATTATCGTTTCTGCAGTCAGCTTGTAAAGAAGCGTGAAATATCCTCACATGGCCAGGAGGGATGTTTGTATGTGTGTGTGTTTGTATAGGTGTGTGTGTGTAGGGATGAAAACACGTGGCTCCTCTCATCACCCCCCCCTCCCAAAAAAAAGCCATGTATCCTCACAGCCTTGACTTCCAGAGCACATGTCAGTCAGCCATGATTGCAGGCAGAGCAAACGGGATGGGACAGAGCGGGGGGATTATAAGGCAGCCTGGTGTTTCCACTGGGGTCTCCCCTGCTGGGCTACATGGTCCCAGCTCCCTTTGTCTGCAGTTAACCCGTTAAATCCCGTGGAAGAGCCCATTCACAAATGTGTCACACACCCCGGGGGTGCATTTTGTGTGGAATAATGATCTTAAAGGGGTTACACAGCATTGTCACTGATTCCTACCCCCCCCGCAACACACACACACACACACACACACACCCCAGCACCCCGCGACACACACATTCATTTGTTTCCTGGGGTGTTTGCAGTTTAACTTATTGTCAACTCTTTGTCTCGCAAACACCTTCGAACGACGTTCCTTCAGAGGATGCCCCGGTGTGGTCTGATGTTAAAACCGACTCCTTTACAGATGTGGTTTAAAAAATATACTGATGTTTGCACTTTACACATGACTGTTACACCACGTGGATGCACGCCGGTATGTCGTATCTGAGCAGCACAGACCAGGCACTTCAGCCTTTCTCCTGTGGTGTTGTGTCGAGCATACTTTGGAGCTGACTACATCCCGACCGTGTGTGTATTTGTGTTATAGACAGAGATAGAGAGCGCACACGCGGGAAATGTTGCGGGTTCACTTAGATAAAGTGTAATTATACTGCAGTAATGCCCTCCATGATTAATGATGTGGGCCTCTGAAACCAAACCATCGGGCCAATGGCAAATTACCACTATAAAAATAAACCATGATGTGAACAGGTCAGCGAGGCCAGAGCACAAAATGTCTCTTAGTGTGTGTGTATATATATATATATATATAAATATATATATATATATATACAGTGTATGAGCGAATGGGGAACGAGCTCCAGTAACCCAATTAGTGTTCGTCCACTGTCAGAGAGCAGCTCCGTCTGCATCAGTGTTACACAGCTCTGCAGTCAAAAAGTGTTTTGTTGGTGTTTTTGCATGGAGAGCTCCGGCTCACACGACCAGACGGGGGAAAACATCTTTGAATGAAATGCTCAGCTAGTCTGACCAGCCGACTCGTGGCCTTTTTAAAAAACACCTCCGTCAAAATCCTTGCTGACATTGTCCCGTCATCGCTGCAGCTCTGGTAGGTGAATGAATATGGCACGACCCCCCCGCCGCCGCCCCGTTTCCCAGAAATAAGGCAGCTCGGGCTAAATCTGAAGAGCATAATAAACTTACAGCTAAACTGCGCCACGCTAAAGAATTCCTGAAGGGTCTCTTGAGCGCTGCAGAGTCAAGTTCACATTTCTTGTCAAACACTGACTACACTGCTCTGCACATAACCACATTTGATTAGTTCTCCACAGCTCCCTCCACCCAACAACACACACACACACACACACACACCCTTCTCAGATGGAGAGCACTTGACTCATACCCAAATTGAACTCTTATGCACTCTACTTGTATGAAAGATAATGCCTTTTTGTAGCCAAACTGCAATGGAGTATTTCTCTGAAAGCATGGCACTCAGAGTAGCAGCAATCAGGGATTCTTGTGGTTCTGAATCAACATTTGGAGACGCCTGGGCTGGTGTCATAAACATGACAACTATGCAATTATTTGCCTGTGCACAAAGACACTTGGCACGTTGATTTTGCTGTATTTTCCACCGAGTCGCTGCCAGAGTTCAATCAGAAAGAATAACCTAAAGCTAGAGAACGGCAGAAAGTGACGTTTTTTATTCCTAAAATGTGGAACAGAACGTAGAGTGAGTGAAAATTAGCTGGCTAATATTGCCAGTAACTAACTCAAACATACACAAGCACTGACATGTTTTACAGCAACTTAAGAGCCCTCAGAAAATAATAACTAATTCAAGCAGAATATGAGCTGATGTATCAACAGCACAGCTGATTTTTTTTATTTTTTTTATAGCTTAAATCTGCACTCAGATCACAGAGGGGATTCCTTGGGTGGTGAATAAAGAGCTACCTGTCTGGACGTCACGCTGCACTGATCATTATTCCTGTTATGACAGTGATTTTTGGGGTTTTCATCGTTCATTTCTTTGCTTTCACACTTGTCAGCGCACTTTTTAAGTGGCGTCTTCATAAATTCCAAAACGTCCACACGCTAAATGAAACGAGCAGGAAAAAAAATAACTAATTCATCTAACTTTATTGCACATTCAAACAGATAATTAATGAGCCGTTAAATGTACGGCCAATGGTGTCTTATGAGTATGAATTTCAAGTGTGCATGCAGCTTAGCATCAATCAGATGAAAGCCTGACAAACGGCCCCCATTCTTCTTTTTTTTTTAATAACAATAAATCAAAGCGTGCACGTTGCCGTCTCTCTCTGAGACGGAGATAATCAAAAGCAGAGAGTGAGAGAGAGAGATGGCCAAACATCATGTCTAATGTCCCAACAAACTGAGGATCAACTGTTTCCAATTAGGATTACAAAGACACATGCAGAAAATAGAATGAACCCATCCACCCTGTCTCCCTGTGCACATGCTGCAAGAATACCTATTTTAGAACGCGTGTTTGCTCTCCTTCAGATTCAAATCTTTAAAAAAATTGTAAATATTTTTTTTAATGGATCTGCATTTGTCCCGTTTTTCTCTCTCGGGCAAGACAAAACGTGAAAAACGCTCGCACTTTGCACAAAGCCTCGTGCGGCGTTCGCCCATGTTAGTTTTCTTTTTCTCACTTCTTTCATTGCTGTTTTAATCCAGTCACATCAGCTCCCTGAGCAGGTGAAGTCAGCCAAAGACTTTCCCACGGTCTGAGAGCAAATCCAACGCCCCGAGCCCTTCCTGAGGGCCGGCCATCTGTCCGTTCTGTTTGGAGTGTGTTAGGGGGTAAAGCGTCAGCTGCATGACCAAATTCAACGTTCCAACACACCCCTCCTTCATGAAGAAAAAAAAAAAAGCCCAAAGCATCCATTCAACTCGACGCACACACGCACACACACACACACACACACACACACACACACAGCTTGTGCCCAAACACAAACAAATCAACACACAAACAGTCAGATGTGACTCCTCACATTCGACAGATTTGCAATCCAAAGCGCTCACACACAATCTGTTATTGTAACAATTATACAGTTTGCTACAACTGATCTGTTTAAATCAGCCCATAAATGCTGACTTTTTTTTTTTTAAAACAGGTTTTCTGCTAATTAAAAACAAACGGTAAAGAAAAAGTCAAACAGATTCATTTTCTGTCCCCGCTTCCTCTTTTTATGCTCGAAGCATAAAAGTTGCTGTTTGCAGAGAATCCTCATTAAGATGATATCGCCGCCTTTCAACAAAGGAGTTCACCACATAAACCTTGACCTTTGCTCTCTCCGAGGATAAATCATCTGTGCCGCTGACTTCCACAGAACAATACACTTTCACCACAAAAGCAGCTCAAAATGTAGACCCAGCAAATTTGAGAACATCATTGTGGCTACGCCGAAGAAAAAAAAACCCCAACAGAAAAAAACAAACATCTTACTTTGAATTAGGATTTGCCACGATCATGTGACGCATTTCTTTCTTTCTCGAGCACACGCTGCCACCCCCATCCCAAAGCGTTTTTTTTTTTTTCCTTTCTCCCCCCTCCTCAAACTGACGTGCTATCATTTTATTTCCCTTCTCAAAAGAGAGCGACTCTGCCGCTGGTGGATATGGTCCTCGCCCCGGCCTGACGCATTTTTAAAATGCGTGACATTGCCTCTGTGGGAGCATGAGAACGGAGCTTCCTCAATAGTAGGGTCCCCATACCCGGCCCGTAACCATGGAAGCAGATGCCTGCCCTCCCGGCCCTCCTTACCTCCTGTCGATCGCAGGCTGTGAGCTGCTTCGGCACTGAAAAGAGGCTCTGCCTGCCTTTCTCCTCGCTCTGACCGAACTTGCCCCACTCCTCAAAAGGAGCCATTGAACAGGTCACTGGTCTAGACTTGTTTGCACGGTCCAGGGAGCAGCCTTGATGTAACCCTTGCTCTCCTCTCTCTCTCTTTCTCTCTCTGCCTGCCACACCAGCCGCCCAGCGACTGCAGACTGTGGAGGGGTGGCGGGGGGGACATTGGAGACGTGGATTTGAAAAGGAGCCCGTCCGATTTTGCCATTGTGCCTTTTCATTCATCGATCGAATGAATATCGAACCTTCTGTCCCTGCGTGTGTGAAACGGATAGCTTAGCAAGCATTTTTTCTCCCCCCCTCTCTCTCCTCAGGTCTGTGTTGTGGGCCCAGAGCTGTGATTTATTTTCTCGTTAATTGTAAGAATTTTTTATTTAAAACATTTTTTTTTCTCTCTCTCTCTCTTGAATTAATTCCTGCTAAGTTTAATTCTGATGTGGGCTGATGTTTTGATGCATGATTAACACAGAAATGAGTTCTGCTTTATGATTCTTCACTGATCACTTTGTCGATTTTGACTGTGTGCATTTTATTTTTTACGTTTGTATTAATGAATTAAACCAATTTCTGTCGCTAAAATCAAAAAGAAAAAGAATCTTTCAGCTATAATGAATCGAGAAAGGAGAAACTGACATTAGCTGCAATCAAACGTGTGAAGCAATTATATTTAATGCGTTTTCTACGCTCCAAAAACAAACTGAACCTTTAGGTTGAATATTTAAATCTAAGCACAAAAGGTCAAATAGACAAAAAACGTTAAAGTTAAGCCTGATTTTTAAAAAAGCTGCTTGAAATCCTGAATGATTTGTTTATTTCAGATTTTCCTTGGCAACATTTTATCAATTTTACACAGAGAAAATGAAGATGAATGCATAAATTCTTCATCGTTACCTGCTTCAAACTAATCATTTTACATTTAGACAATATGACACACAAACACAATTAGCATTTCAGGTCAATATACGCTTGATCTGTCAAGTTGTGGCCATCAACAACAATTACATAAATATAATCATTATTTCAGGGCTGCTAAAATGATATTTTGTTGATATTAATATGAAGTAAAGTGTGTGTGTGTGCTCATATATTGACCTCTAGCAGTAAATGGTTATGGGTGAGCATACATGCATTTGACAGGGCGATGCTGAGAGGCGAGGCAGGCGAGAGCTTCGATGACAGCTTTAGTAAAAGGTGAGACGATCAATGTCAACATATCAATATTGTTCAATCAGCGACGAGGCGGCGGGTAAGTTGTCTATTTGTTCAATCTGATTCATAAAGCAAAACTCGTTTTGTTGTTTAATTGACACGTGAGTTACTTTGTCTAACATTTAAATTAATGTAGAAAGAAAACAGAAAAAAAATATTCCTGGTTTGTTTTTTAATATTTATCTTACATGTTAATTTTGTAAAAGAAATGTATTTAATCTCGTTTATAAATGAATTTACCTTCATCTTTTTAATATTTACACTGAATATTATTAATAGATCTGAAGCATTCTAACATTTAACTGTGCTTAGATGCAGCACGTCAACAGAAATGAGGTGAAAAACACGTTATAAAGATTTTAAACGTCCTACTTAAATCAAATTTAGGAGGAAAATCCTGCGAAGTAAAGGAGCAGTTACAGCTTCCATGCTCCATGTGGCAAGTTGCTACGCAGGGGCCAATCAAAGGGGGCAAGAAGGGGGGAACAAAACAGGGCAGAAAATGAGCAAATTCAAAGGCAGAGGAAGGAAAGCAAAGGAACCAGTGAAGTAAGAAGGCAGAGGCATTGTGTTCGCACAACAATCAAGGCTGCTCCCACGGTGAGTACCAGGCCTGCCTCTGAAAATGTTGCTGCTACCACAAGCCACATCCAAAACAGTGCAAAAACCAGAAAGGGGGCTCCAGCAGGAGGTCTGCTTCTGGTTTAAGAAAATGTGGTTTTATGTGAAAAGAAGAAATGATGTAATCGAACAGATGGAAAAGCAATATCGTGAACGAGGGGCAAAAATAAATAAATAAAAAAACAACCTTTGCAACAATTCAACATTTAATTACTTAAACGCAGTGAGATTGAAATCGGAGAAGCAAATCTTCATAAATAATTCTGACAAATGTTGTCCTAAATAATACTTATGCCTGCTGAGTATTTCTGCATCAGCAGCATGTAATATATACTCTATAGACACAGGGTAATAAAAAAAAATTGCATCTGCATTTTTTAAAACCAATTTTGCATCCCTATTTTGAATAAAAAGGTTAATAACATACATAAAAATATCATTTTAAAGAGTAAAACATTAAGAAAATGTGTAATCATCTAATTATAGTACATATATAACGACAGAGTATAAACAAGTCTCCAGAATAATGCAGATATTCGTCCTTTTGACGAGAAAAAAAAAGAGCTGTCATACACTAACAACAGATGTGGCATGTTGAAAATAGAGCTGGCTGATTTGAGCAGGAACAATGGTGGAGATGGGATGGAGGGGTGGTGGTGGTGGTGGTGGTGTGGGGCTGAGGGGACGTCTCGACTGAACCAACATACAACACACTGACAGGGACAGGCCGGCCAAATCTGCCACAAAGACATGCTCAACCTTTCCTGTCTCACATTACACACCAGCACGAGCCTGAATTTTTTACCCACAGATACAATATACAAATTAAAATTATGAAACAGTGTGCAGAGCGGACGACAGCGAGTAAAACACAATAGATATTTTTTTTTTTTAAATATATATATATTTCAAGTTCTAGTCCAGACTGTATCAGCTGTGTTTTGGTTGTAACTAAATGACAGGCAGAGCATAAATCTATTAAAAGATAACAAAGAACAGCCCTGCACCTCACACACACACACACACACACACACACACACAGAGTCCAACAGCTTTGGCAGATGATCCCTGGGACATACAAGTAAAAAACCAGCATCCCATCATCGCCATCATCCTGCCTGGAAACAGTGGCAGCCGAATGCCAAAGTGCAGCTCCACCTTGTCTGCTCGCTCTGCCGCAAAAAAAAAAAAAAAAAAAAAAAAAAGAGACACGACCCCGTGGTGTCAGCGGCGCGCACGCATCATTACGAGGCAGCGGAGCTAACCAAATACCAGGCGAGCGTTTGGAAAGGATGAGAAGTTTCAGCTCCCACTCTCTGATCTCTGATTTTTTTTTTTTCCCACCCCTCGTCCTGGATTGATCCCGTCCCAGTTTCCTGAACGCAGATTTTGGCAGACGACAAACGGTCTGACTGCTGTTTACATGCCACTTATCTGCAGTGCTACCACTCATTTCAATGTGAGCTGTACTTGGGAGAAGACAATGTTGATTACTGCTGTTGGTAATTAAGAGTTTGTCTGATACGAATATAGGAATTTGCTGAAGTTACATGTCTGGAAATATTCAATATTCATTATGTTTAAATAAATGGTATATTCAGCCCTCTTTGCCTCTGAAGTCTAAATGTTAAAAGCCTCTCAGACCCATCACGAGAGACTAAAACTGCCCTAAAATCCAAACTAATGAGAAATTCTTTCAGGGTTGTCAGGGTGACAGACTACATCAATCAAGGCATGAGAATCCTGGGAGACGTTACGCCTTTAAATAAAGAACTGATTTACAAAACTAATAATTAAACAAAATAATAATTTTGCAAATAACTCTTGTGGTCAAGGAGGAGCCTCTGGATAAACAGGCTGAGATTTAATTTTTAATAAAAGGCAACCCGGGTCTATCCCCACATCGACACATCAGTGTAACACTGCTGTTAACCCTCATGACACACACACACACACAGAAAATGAGTTGAACTAACTTAGACACCATTACTCAGGATCTGTTGTCTCTTCTCGGGGCCACAAAGGCATGTGTCTCCCTCCCTCAGGTCAAGCCCATAGGCTGCTGCACAAAACACAGAGGGCATCATAATCTGCTAACCCCCCCGCCCCTGGAGTCTACCCTGCTCAAAATCCACAACGCTAAGCAGATCCAAAACATCTTCACTATATTATCCGGCTCATATTATTTCACTACGTTCTGCTTGTGTGTTGGAAAAAAATATGAACTCCTTTTTTTTAAACATAATAAAATAGGCCGGCTTTGATAGTGACAGCAGACGTGAGGGAACGCTTTAAGGAAAAATTAAACATTTAGACTCATTCGTGAGATGAAATATGACGTCGGAAACTTCCTGCGGATCACAAACAGCGTCAGGAGCTGTGATCAAATGCAGCTCCTGTGTTTGTCAGGAGTGAGGCTGGCGTTTGAGGCGCACACCATCACTGTCAAAGTCAAACATTAAGCGTTGGAAGGTGCTTTAGAAGGTGAACTGGAACAAAGGGCCCCTCGCCATAACCACTACTCAAAGCACGCTTTAATTGGGTGTAGAGCAACAAATCCTCCCCTATTCAGTGGCCGGACACTTGTGGTGCTGGAGTGGAGTGTATCGACGGTGAAAGACTCCCGTCATAACACTAGAGGAGTGTCCCCTCCCTTACAAAGACACACACTGATTCACTAATGCCTGTGTGTTAACAAGCCCATCGTCTGCTTCTCTAACTCATTGTCTCTTGAATGGGTGCTAATGGAGAGACAAAACAGCACACACACACACACACACACACACACACACACACTGTGGCCCTCCTGCAACACGCTGCTCTTTTTATAGAGGCCGAACACTTGTGCCTATACGTTGAGGGACGACATACCACGCTTCAGCTTGTCAGATTTGTCCCCCGACTGGACACAAACATGAACATGGAAATGGAACTGGACTAGACATTTTCAAATGAAATTAATACACATAAAGGCAAAATGAGTGTTTAATTTTATATATAATGTTATTCAAGACTAATTAAAAAACATTGCTAAAATGCAAAGAAATGTTAAATTATATCTAATATATATGTCAAAGCAAGTGCTGCAGCCTTTGTGAAATAAATACAAAGCTGCTTTCTTGAATTACTGTTTATGATTTTTAAACTTAATTTTGTTTTTTTAATTAAAATCAGAAAAGCAATTTTGCACTTTTTATTTCCTTCATCATATTTTGTATTAATTAAATTAGTTAAATGTTTGAATCACTGAAATTAGCCAGATCGTTTTTAAAAAAGGTGAAAACAAACAAACCAAAAAAAAAAAGAAAGAAAAAGAAAAGGGGGCTTATTTCTTATTAAATTAATTAAAACTCTGCAGGCAAACTTTTGACAACTGTCCACATGTATAAGAGACAAAGTAACTCAAAACAGGGTTGAATATGGGTGGTGGGCTCTAATCCTGACGGACAAAACCAGCATATCCACCGAGACAAATCTTGTTTGATGGAGCCCTGCTGCTAGATCCAACTGCAGCAGTCCGGTCTGGGAGGCCCATTGTGTGAGAGACGCTCGAGAAGGAAGCACAATCAAAATTTATTAGAAACGGGACTCCTCAAATACAATATTAATTCAGGGACAGCGTGATAAAAGCAAATTATCTCAATCCGACCTGGGTCCATGCATTTCGAGTTCATTTGAAGGTTCCTGGTAGAGTTTTTATCCTCTTACACAAAACCACAAAAAAAAAACATATTTTTTTTGTATCTTATGTATCATTATTATTATTATTATTAATAATAAACATTTTTGATATTTCCCAGTCAGATTTATGCCTCTGTTTTAATTGCAGCTTTTCTAGTAAAACATAAATTTCTGCCTAAATGCAGATAAACACATTTAAATTGTTTAATGAAATGAAAGACTCCAGTAAAATAAAGCTGTAGCACTAATTGCTCTTTAAATTCTAAAGTACTTTATTATTTGGGTATTACATCATTTTCTGGCCAGTTCAACACTACAAATGGATTAAGAGGGGAGGGGGGAAAGAAAAAAAACATAAATTAAAACTATAAAACGTCCTTCTCACTGCTTAAAGGGGTAAAAAAAATCATCTGTGTTCATCGAGATGGTTTAGGCTGGCAAAGGAGGGAAGTGAGGGTTAATAAAATAAAGGAAGGATTGGAGAGAGGAGGAAAAAAGAAAAAAGAAGAGTGTATTGCAACACTGGCGTCTCCCTGGGATTTCGCATGGCTGTCTGTGTATGTGTACGACAGAGACAGTGACAGAGAATGAGACAGCGCTCAGTGTTCCCAAGTGCTCGAGTGTATCTAATTGTATGACTGCAATTATGAGCATCTGCTTTTTTCATCTTTAGTGCGAATGTATGTGAAAACACACACACCATCACACACACACACGCGTGTGTGTGTCGCAGCTGAAAATGTGCTTGGCTCTCAGCTCTGTGGTCTGAGGGCAGAGGCTGGGCAGTGCCTTTAAGCCGGCTCTGGGTCAGTCCAAACACTGGCAGCTATTCATGACCAGATCAAGTTGATGTGAGATTCTGTCCCTCCTCTGCCCTCCATTTCCATATGAATGTGGAATATGCTAAAAGAAAAAAAAACAAGCAGGATCCTTGTCCCGGGGAGCCACGGCAGGGTGAGAAAACACACATTTAGCAGGGAGGACTCTACATCCTCCCCCATGGCAAATAACAGAAATATTGGCATCATAAGCACATTTAGATAGAATAATAAAAAGGGGAAAAACAGATTTCACACACACTCCTTCTCTCTATCTCCTCCTCACACACATTCAAGCCCGAGCCAAGGTCAACGCTGCTGTCAGCCCAGCCGCTTAAAAATCAAAACACAATCGCATACACATATTTAGAAAGGCTTCATCATAAATGGTTAAACACAAACACGCGCACACACACACACATATATATACACAACAAGAACAGCTCCATGCAGGCTACATCCCAGCCACTCTGTATAAAGGCTTTAGCCAGACAAAGGATTTGTCCTGAAAGACAAACAGCAGGAAGCACGGAAACGGCAATGAACGTGATGCACGGACGTACATGTGAAGAAACCCCCCCCCACCTTCAACCACCCAGAAATATGAAGCCATGTTGGAGAAACAGCAGCGTGAGAGTACAAAATAAATAAATAAAAAAGGAACAAATAGCTCAGATCTGCATACCCTGGACGTCCTGTATCCTCCCTCTGCTACCTGGCAGGCCCAGGCTGAAGCCGGGCAGCATCAACGCCACGCCGTCACGTGCTTACACGTGTGTTTCGGGACAGACGTGGGCCTCCTAATACACACACACACACACACACACACACACACACACAATGTCACACGCTCCTATTGTTCCACTCCATCGTTTGGCCGGAGACAAACCCCAGTCCTGTCTAGCTGTTTAAAGGTGGGCTCAAACCCAGAGCGATGAGGCCATCTATTACCAGGAGGGACGAGGGGAGGGGAGACAGAGACCCCCTAAATAAGAGGGGGGGAAAGCTCAGACAGCCAGGTTTATAACTGACGGTGAGCACCATGCTGCTGCATGCTGAGGACCAGAGAGTTTCAAAAAGATGCATGAAATAAAAAGACATACATCACATTTATTTTAATTTAGATGCAGCTGAAGAGAACAGGCAGCTTTTATATCATCAGAATAATTTGGATGCAACTTTTCAGGTGCATTGTGCAACACGGTGTCAAACTAATAAAAAAAAGAAGATGATCTGACAGATATTACGTAGATTATTTCGCATTAATCATTTTGTGTTTCTGTTCTTGCTTCTTTATCAAATCAAATTTGTTAGATATTACCGATAAAAGTAAATCAGAAAAGTCTGGAAACAAACAACAAAATAAAATAAAAACCCGACATGTCTGAGAAGAAAATGAACTGCTGCCAAACACGTGTTGTTCACTTGTTTAATTAGCAGAAGCACTTTACACTTTTTAGAACAGCGATCCTAATGAGAGAACATCTACTAATTTAGTTTAACGCCGAGATTTATTTATTTTTTTGGCTGTTTTTCTTGGCAGGAGTTCAGCACTGCTCATTTTGACCTCAAGTCGGACTGGTTTTTTTTTTCTGTTGTTTTTTTTTCAGGCTGATATCTGAGCAGAAACCAAAACATTTGTAAAGATATGAAGTTTTTTTTTTTTGTATTCAAACAGCAGTGAGGGAGCAGTCATGCACCATTTATTAGTTATTAACAGAAAATGAATATTTGTAATTTTACCTAATGAATGAATAAATAACCTCAGTCTGTTTTATTCAGCGTGCATTGCTGGCCACAGTGCAGTAATCAGAAACACAGCAGCACCACAAACAAACTCCAACCTGGACTCTGCAAAACACAGACCGCTATTTTGCAACAACATTGCAGAGTGATTTAATTAGAACCGTCCCGTGTGCAAGTTACAGTATTAATGTAAATTCACTAAGTGAGATCCAAAAGTCTCTGGCAGGGTGATGATTCTCCACAGACTCTGGCTCAGTTTCACCACTGTTGGGGTCTCGAGCTTGTTGAATCATGCTACTCAGAAATATCTGTCGCTGCTAATCACTGAGGGGCACAGCCAGATGTGTGTGTACATGTTTTTATTTAGAAAGAGCCAATCAGACGGCAGGGATTTCGCCTCCCCTGGTTGCCCCCTTGTAAGACACAGGTGATATCTGTTAGGACCAGTCACTGCGAGACATCTCCCACGATTTATGTCCACGATTTACACCGTCCTCAAGCCGATGATATTTCACAAAGTTTGCCCGTGCTGCCATGTGCGAGCCGGCTCGCTGTTTTTCAACCTGCTGAAAAACTTCCCTGACATAGTTTTAAAAAATAGACGTGTGCTTTCTTTCTGTGATATTACAGCGGCGATTTATTTCCCGCACGCAGACACCAGTCTGGTCTGGTTACCATCAGACCAGCGCCAGCCACCTGTGCACGGGCCCTCCTGTATTTACACTGCGATAATCACAAAGAGGGATCTCAAACCAGACTGTGTGTCTTATCTACAAAGAGGGCGCTCACTCCCCGTCCGAAATCCAGAAAAAAAAAAAAGTTACAAGACACAAAACAGATTGAGAACATGCAATGTTGCTACAAGATTTCAAATCATCTTGTCAAAACAGAATCAAAGAGAAATTCCAAAAAAAAAAGACGATTTGATTTTATCCTGCGTCTCGGACAATGTCCCACTGACTGGACCGAGTCCTAGTGTGCAACATTCTCCAGCAGCACGCCGGCCTCTGCCAGCTACACAAACAGTGAGAGAGAGGGAGAGCATGACATCACCCCTCTATCATCCCCGAGACACACTCGAGGCTCACAGTTCAGCAGGTTCAAATGCTCGATGCAGATGGAGGCTGGCGTTAAACCCGCTGTAGCGAGAGATTCTTGCTTCACTGGGGGCAGAGGAGGAGGTCGTTGCCGGTTCGATACCCGGTTTCTCCTGTGTCCTTGAGCAAGACACTGATCCATCGGTGTCGGGAGTGTGTGTGGCACACAGTCCATTTAGCATTATCTAACTATCACAGCCACCTTTTTTTAAACTTTCCCCCAAAGTGCTGGCCTGCTTAACAGACACTGGAAGTCATTACAAGGGGATTGTGTTACGGTTCAGTCTGCAGCACTTTTTTTTTTTTTTCCCCTCCGTCCATACTAAACCGGTGACAGAGGGAGACAGTTTGACGATTCCTGATGTTAAAGGGAATACAGTCGCTCTGCTCTGAGCCTCCACAGGCATGTAGAGGAGGAGGATGTTCCCTCCTGACCGCTGCCCACGCTGTCATAAGTACGCCCGGCTTCAGCAGGAGTAAACAGAGACGCAAATCTCTCTCCCCCTCTGGGCGGCCCAGGCAGGAGACATCAATTCCCCCTTGCAATCACCACGTCTGCATTCAAACAGATTTCATTACACCCCCTTGCGACATCACACCCTTCAACAGCTAACATGCGGAAATGATTTTAGGATTTTGTCTCTGTTTAATAAAAATTTGATTTGACAGTTGGCAAAGAGCAAACAATTGTTTTTTTTGTTGTTGTTGTTGTTGAGTGGGTCAGTCTGAAAATGAGGTGTCATTACCACGACATAAAACTGTCATGAGCCCGGAGTGCATTTTTCAATTTACCTGTAACGTTGAAAACGGCAAGTTCTGACAGATAAAATACAACCTTGTCTAAAGTGAAGCAGAGAGAAGGACGGTAGAAGAAGGAGGAGAAGAAGGAGAAGGAGGAGGAAAGGGAACAAGAGGAGAAAAAACAGTAGTCCACCATGTGGCCCACAATCTATTCATTGCTCCCGTTTAATTTCTTTTGGGTGCATAATCCTTTCAGTTTCAATAGCAAATTTAACAGTCCCCAAGGCCTAAGCACCAGACTGGTCAATACAAAACCAGACAACTAATTACTGAGCGCACCACGCTCTCTTCTAACCCCCCTCCTGCTTTCTTCCTCTCTTTTTCCCCCTCTCTTTCCTCTCTCCCTCTCTCTCTCTCTCTCTCTCTTCAGCAGCTGTGGGGTTCATGTACACAAGAGCAGCAGTCAGGCAGTATTAGGTTTCCCCTTCCCAGATCTCCCTTAAAAGCCTGTCCCATAATGGCCCTTCAGTCACACAAACACGCATAGGGTTTCATACAAAAAAAAACAGTTGGACGGCCACATGTGAATATATAGACATTCACTTAAAGATTCCTAAAATAGAGTTCTGCTCGCTCACATTCGTTCACCGCTTCTCTTTTTATCCGTCGTCGCTGCTGCTGCTGCGATTTTTCCTATTTGACGCAAAACCTGTTCGATTATATTGTTTCCTAACGAAAAGTAAATTACGTGTTTACAGAGAGACAACAACATAAACGTTGATAATGTGTAGCAGTTAGGCAGCGGCTTTAAGAGCGTGTAATTACCATGTAATTGACGCCTTGTTTTCCAGCAATAAATTAGAGCACAACTTGACAGGCTGTTTAGCTAATAAAAAATGCTAAAAGCTGACCCACATCCCAGCACTGAAGTGGTTAGTGGGGCTGAGACGAGTGGCCGATGAATCCGTGAAACCTGATGGACAGAAAATTAATCAGCAACTATCGTGATAATCAATTAATCATGACTTCTGAAGATTCTGTTTCCTAGATTAAGATTTTATAATAATAATATGTAAACTGAATATATTTTAACATCACCTTTAGATTTAAGAAACTGTGACATTTTATGGTCTGAATGATTAATCAATGAATTATATTATATATATTAGAAAAGAATAATCATAAAGGAAAATAGTTCCTCATTCCTAATTGGTCAAACTTGATATTTTTGCAACAGATATCAGTGATAACTTTACAAAAATATGAATTAACGGATGAATCATTCACGACAGATAATTGATTAGAGATTGCATTATTGCTCATCTGAAAACAGAAGTGCATGCATATGGTTGGCGAGCTCCTCGGCTGACCCGCTGACATATGGTGCTTGTGGCGTTTTTAGTGTAGATGAGAAAGAACTTATCCTCTGCTTCCCATGAGTAAATACCCGGGCTGTGACAATGATAACATGGTCATGATAGCGTGTTGTGTTGTGTTGTGACTGCTGTCCTGTGCTTTAAAGCCTTCCTCTATAAACTGACACACTCTCAAGGCTTTGATCGTGACCCAACGCGCACAGCAACTCGGCGCGGCCCCTAATTTGCTGATGGGTTTAAAAAGTCCCCCCCAGTTAAGATCACTTCCCTCAGATAATGGGAAGAGTTGCCCCCCCTGTGACCCGAGTGGAGTGTCCTTTGTCTCACTCCTAATGTTTGCCTTAGCCCATTGTGTCTGCATTATCCAGCACCTCCACCCCTCCTTGCGGCACAGCTTTGACGCGACAACCCCGCTGCACCACACCGGACTGCTGTCAAAGAGGAAATGCTAAATGTATGGGAGCCATTTCCCTGTGTGCCCCTGAGCTTTGTATGGGCTCCCCTTCCCCCCCACTCGGGCCTGCAGACCCCCACCTCCACTTCCAGCCACCTACCCTACCCCCCTCCCAGTGTCTGTGTGACCACCGAGAGGCTGGGATGGTTAAAGAAGCCGAGTCTGTTTTAAAATGGTGTAGGGAGTCATGTGGCACGGACGCGCACGCGTGCACGCAAAGAGGTCCGGCGCCCCCTTCGTTTGCAAACAGGGAGGACGCGCTCCTGTCAGCTCAAAGACAAGCAGACAAATTGCCTATGATCTCTTGACCCGGCAAACAGGCGACCATCCAAAATAAACGGATGGAACATAAAATAATAACTTATACGGGATGATATGTAAATTGGATGCAGCAAAGCGCAAACAAAGATCAGCACTTTTTTAATATAAGGTCATGAAAGTAGCAAATTACCACCCATTCGCTTATCAGAGGACGTTTTAATGGCTGGTGTAAAGATGGTTGGGGGTGGGTGGAGGAGGGGAATAAAAAATAAGCGTACACGTCTTTCTTTTGTTCTTTCTTTCTCTGCATCAGGACAGCTGGATAAGAAATGGATCAGTGGTAAAGGGACACACAGTCTCCATCACAGACATGACATCACCCCCTTTATAACCAACCCGTTGCCCATTGGGGGCCATTTGTGCTACAATTCAATGCTCCGTGTGTGTGTGTGTGTTTGTGTGTGTGTGTTGCTGTAAATTAGTCGCCTTTTGCAATATCTTTTATATCGCTTTAAGTTCAGAAACCGACATGTTGTTCTACTTTTCTTCTTCATATGGTTCTAATAGGTCTGAGCTGAAAATGTAGCCATGGGTATTGATTTATTATAGAAAACAATGAGCGCTAAACATCTGTGTTATTTTCCACTGGCAAGACCCGAAGACTTGGCTCAAGTCATTAATAATTCAATAAGAATCTGACTTATGATGCATATCATCTGTCATCATTATCTTAGTGTTGAATGACATCTCGCATCCATCTGTCCTTGATAATATTAATCAAAGCGAGTCATGCTAATGACCCCGCGCTGTCATGCCCGTCTTTCACCACGTGAATAAAGTTGACTTCCTTGAAATACCTGAAAAAACATTCAGGGACAAATCGTGTTCAATCTTGGATCTCGGGTCAAAAGCTTAAAAGCAACAGAAGAAAAGAAGCTTTAAACAAACATTACGTATCTTTTTTCATGATAAAATATCAGATTTTAAATCATTCTGATGTTACATTAACGTGCAGTCAGGTGAGCGCTGCCTCCGTCATCCCCGCACGCCTGTTTTTGCACCAGTTCTGGAGAAACTGGATCGTATTTTATGGGAGAGGTTTCGTAAAGTAAACCGCTGTGAGCTATAGCTGCTGCTGTAAGCTGTAAGTTTATTAGCCGGGCTGCTCAGACTGTGAGTTCAGAGCACCTGGGGGAAGTGTTAATGTTTGTACCACAGGCGTTTTTGGACCCCCTGGAAGAAGAGGTTTTTCAAGGCCCTGTGCAGATGGAAAGCAGACCCGCTCGTCGTGCTAGGGCCAGGTGAGCAGGCGCGACGAGCAGCTTCTGTGGGCATTACGTTGAAACTAAGAAGAAAAAAGGACAGAGCCAATCTGTGGCTGACTTTTAGTCTTTAGAGCTTCTTGAAATAAACGGTAGTTAGTAATATTAGCTGGCTGCTGTGTGTTGTGTTACTGTCACAACGAATACACATGTGCAACTGTCCATATTTACAGGAGGAGCATCGAACTCTGAAACTTGGAGCACTAAATCAAACTTCCCCGCGATGTTTTAATATACAGCTTTAAGCTCCATGTTGATGTGACTCTAGGTATCCTCACTGTCCGTCTCTGTCCTAAGAATATCACTTGTTGTCTGAATTCAAACTGCAGCAGCTCAATGGCGGTGCCATGCTAACTGTATTAACCTGATGAAGGGCATTAAGTCGTTTACTCAGAGGCTGCACATACATTAGATCTACTGGGAATCCTCTCGGTACACAAGAGGCCTCCACCCTGGTGGACCGAACCACAGGACTGCTCAGAGTTAGGTGGGAGTCTTGACAACATAAGCTTGTAAAAGTCATGTCAGTGTCAGTTTGGGTACTTGCTAGAAGGAAACAACAATTCAAAGGAAACATTTCTTGCTCACAGTATTTCAGGAACAATGAAACCATAAATCCAGACAAAACAACTCAAGCTTCCCACCTGATCGACTTACAGAGAAGATACATGGTTCATTTGTATGCTTGGCACAGCCTGCCAGAGAGAAAAAAACCCTTCAAGAAAAGTGATGATGTGTCAATGATCTAAACCAGAAAAGATGATTCAAGCCTGGAGCAGAATAAACCCACCCTGTGATGGCGCACACACAACATGGTCGTCTTCGTGAAGAAAGATCCAACTTTAATAAAGTTTTCCATCCAGCTTTGTCATCCTACTTTAGGATAGTCATATTGATGATCACCAAAAAGCAACTATCCAAGCTTGATCAACAACCTAAAGGGGTCTTTCTTTCTCGGGTAGTAATGGTGGGATGCTGGGACAAGATACAGTCAGTCTCCTGTTTTCTTGGCCTCCTCGAGCTGCATGAACAGCTGCATTGTTGGATCAGCTATTCTCATAACTGCTCACATCATATTCCTTCCTGGAACAGCACTGATTCACATTCACGCACTGCGTCAGCAATGCTCAACTAGAGGTATACCGCTTCGTCTGGTCCCAAGAGCGTAACTTTGGTATAGTCAGTGAGGAACTGAGGTGTATCGTTCAGGGTACCTCACATTTTCTCCACATTCACTGCAGAAATAACCTTCCAGATATAATTCAGTGGAGGACCTGAAGGTCTGAGGTTGGTTTCTTGAAATATTTATTGCTCACGAGGGAAAGCTGGAGTTTTCTGCCTTAGTACATCCATGTACAACATAAAGTATTGTGGACAGTACAGGGGAGGTCAACAGGGTTGTCACTCATCGCGTATACATGCACTTTAGTAATTCGATCACAACCCGAGTAAGGTAATACTGAGATTATTGCGCCTGCCATACAAACATCTTAACAAAGTTATCTTACTTGCATTAAGGTTGTAATCGGAGTAAGCACAACTCGATTTACAGAGATGGATTACTCATCGATCTTTCAAATGACTCTCAACTCGCACGGTATATATGCACCATACTGCCTGCTTTCTCGCAGTGTTTTGATTTTGCACATGTGCCACAAAAGTCACAGAGTGAACCAGATGCAGAGCAGTGAAGAAACAGCCACCAGCTGTGGGAAAATAAAGCCTGCTTTTTTTGGGGGGGTGGGACAGAAAATGGATGTTCGATTGCAAGAACTGCAGTTTCCCTGTAGGCCTTCACAAATCCTTGTGGACGTTAACTATCAAGCAACTCGTGTGGGGGGGCATGGATGTTGATATCACTGTGGAACTCTCTAAACTACTAGAAAAATGTCCTTGGAAGAAACACTGACAGATAAATCATCTCCTGGTTTGAGTGGCAGAAAAGGAAACCACCTCCTTTTTCCTGAAGCAGTCAGATCCTGCCTGCTCCCCGAGTTTCTGTTTCCATCCTGAATGGTACCTCTGTCATTCACATGGCAGCAGCAGGCTAACAACTAATAAATCACTTCTACTAAGTGAGCTTTTCCTTTCACTGCTTGCAAACAACCAGGCTAATTTATAACCAGAGGAGGCATGAGGGAGGGGAGGCTAAAATTGGCCCCGTGGAGGTCAGGCAGGTTATCTGAAGACATGTCTTCAACCTGGCAAGAAAAAAGGACAACAAACAACTGAGATTGTCTAGAGACGTACACCAGATGAGGACTATTAATAAAATAAATACTTCTCAGATTCAAATAATCCAGACTCTTTGGCGAGAGGATGAACTGTGTCATACCAAGTGAGTAAACAGGAACCCACAAAACACTGAAACCTTTTTTCTTCGAGCACCTGTACTCCTACGAATGCAGCGAATGTGTTTCACCGAGGCTCACGAGTACATTATCAATTAAAAATTGTGCTTTATGATTTCTAGAAATATAATCCATGGATAGCAATCCAACTGAAATTGAACAATATCCAAATACCTACAAAATTTGTACAAAACAAGCCTCAAATTGGTGCTTAAATATCGTATTTCAAAATTAAAAAAACATTCATCAGCTTCTTTTCTCTGATCAAAGCTCAAAAGTTTTGGATGCAGACAATAAAAGTTAATTTTAAATCTTTAAATTGGATGTCCAGGTGTTGTGCCAATGAGACAAAATGCTTGAAACTGTATTAAAAGCTCTTGATCAATAAGACGGTTATCCACAAATCATTTTATCATGTTGGATTTCTTCCAGTGCTGAGCAGAGGATTTTTGTCTCGTGGTTGGAGCTGCAGTAGCAACCAAGAATCCAACTTTCTGACAGTAACTTCATGAGTCCTCATTAAGGTGTGTACTGCTGCTTCATTAGATTGTGACCCAAATGCCAAAAATAGAGAACTAGATTCTGCAGCAGACACAGTTTGTGTATTTATAAAAGAGTAGTAGTGGTGAATAAAACCCAGCAAAGCCTCTAGAAGTTAAAAAAATAAATAAAGATGCTGCCGATCAAAAATAAATTCACACAGACACAAGCTGAACTCATCAATTCATGTCATCAATTTGAAAATCTGGCTTTGAAAACGCCTTTTTAGAGCTGCCGGTCGAGACACTTCATTCCCATGTTGCTAAGCTGTCTAATGAACGGAGGGAGCGAGGGAGGCACAGGGCGAGTCAGTCAGAGAGACGGGCTCTGATTTCCTCAAAGAGAGCCGGGGAGTGAAGGGAGTGAGGTCAAAACCCCCCCAAACTGCCGATGAACCATCAAGGTGAGGCACATAAATCACAGCTTTCAAGTTCAACAGCTTTCTAAAAAGGAGTTCACTCACTCACTTACTCAACTCAGCTCATTACTCGCACGGACGAGTGCAGCAAAGATGTTATTCATAGCCTTTCGGAGTTAATAGAAACTTGTAAAGAACTTCTGACCCTCAGAAAATTGTGGTTTGATAAAAAAAAAAAAGATATAATAAGTGTAAGAAATAAGCGTAGAGTGGAAGAAAATCTGATTTTATATTAAATGTTTTCTATCTGGTTTTACCTCATATGTAAAAACACAGTTAAAAACAGGATTAATTCTATATTATTAATTATCTGATTTATGAGGAATATTACTTCAAATCTAGCATGAATATTCAAACAGGAACGAACGTCAAAGTGTAGTTTTAAAAGCTGTATCTGTAGTCCTGTGCTCCAGTCTTATCCCTTCTCGGTCATTCTGTAGTGATGCATTAGTTTGCATGAAATAATCTGCAACAAGCTTCTTTTTTTTTTTTCCCCTCAACAAAAGTATCCACGAAATCTGAATTCATGAATCCTCGATGAAATCTGCGACATCGCTCAGTCTACAAAAAAACTTGCAATCTTAAGTTTCCGTCTGATTTCTTCAAAAATAAGTTCTTCTCATCTTTGTATGTTTCTATGTTATCGTTAGAATTTAAAATGTATAATAAAGACATAAAAAAAAAAGTGTGCAGCCGTTTCGTCAGGAGGTGACTTCGATGCTCATTGTCTCAAATTTGCAAATCGACCCGGACTTAAAAATTCCAAGCTCATGAAAAAATGGAACCACTGAGCAACTGATCGATTTCATCAGCTAAACAAACGGCCTCCACACACACACACACACAACAGCTGAAACATGCAGCACTTTTCCATGTTTCGCAGTGACAATGTCATACTTTAAAATAAAAAAGTTTTCAGAGCCATTGTGCTGCCTGGACCAAGTGCCATTCTCTTTGACCCCCTTCAAATTCCCTTCCCCCAGTCGGCCTCCACTCCACCTCCTCTTCTTACTCTACCTTGACCCTCAAAAACTTACAAATTCAAATGCACAAAGCTCTCTCTTCATCACCAGAGCTCACAAATTAACAATGAAACATGAACTTGGACGCGTTCAAACGAAGGCGAATTAAAAATCTGGCACAACTTGTCCGACAATAAAAACTCAAAACTGTTGTGAGAGATATGAATAATAAAAAAAAAAAGCAACGAGGAATCAAACACACTGCTGAGAATTCACCGAGAGTACACAACTTCCATAAAAAGTGCTACGGCAGAGAAAGAGAGAAGCACTTACCACACGGATCCCCGAAATCCGAGCCCAAGAATGACAGATTCCTCTCTTGTCTATCTCCGATCCACTTCCATTTTTCTGAGCTCCCATATGGCACCCCCCACCCCTCCGAGTGGCAGAAAGCAAGAGAGAGAGTGCGACAGAGGGAGAGTCAAACACACTGGGAGAGAGAGAGAGAGAGAGCGAGAGAGCGAGAGAGAGAGAGAGAGAAAGAGAGAGAGAGAAAGAGGCGGGGGGCATTAGTCCTGGTTTTGAGATGGAGGGGACTGTTGCAGCTGTGCACCCCCGTCACTATCTCCTCAAATCCAATCCTCTCTCCTCCATGTGTGTGTCTGCAGCACCGTGGAAAAAAGGCAACGGACACAAAGTGATCCTCTTACACACAGCCCAGAGAAAGAAAGGGAGAGAGAGGGAGGGAGAGAGAGAGGGAGGGAGAAAAACAGAGCGAAAGAGAGAGAGAGAGGGAATGGCAGTGAAAGAAAACAAGGCCGAAAGCAGCCGGCGAATAACAGGTTCAAGTTTGCACCGTTTCCTTCACTGTGCTGTAGAACTCTGCCGGCCGAGTGGGAGGGAATAAGCGGGAGGAAGCCAAGGAAATAGTACATAATACCTTACAGCTTTCTACCCCCACGTCTCCCTCCCTCCCTCCTGCGCTCTCTCTCTCTCTCCTTTCTATCACTCTTTCTCTCTCTCTCTCTCTCTGGTAATAAGCCTAGCTGCAACAACCCCCTCCTCCGGGCGCTGGAATGCAAGGCAAGAGTTTTCAAGAGGCCCAGTTTGACAACCCTCCGAGTCACTGCACCTTGACCCCCGAGGTCAGACGCAGTGTTTATCTGTGTGTGTGTGTGTGTGTGTGTGTGTGTGGGGTGTGTGTGTGTGTGTTGGTGTAGAGGGGGAGGGGGGGGGGGGAGCTCGACTTGTGTCTGTGTATGCTTAAATTTGTGGGGCCAGCTTTTGCCTCACGAGATCACATAACCGTCCGCGGACAGCCACTTGACATTGATAATGCTGAACGTTTACAACGTAACGCCGACATTCACACACAGGCTGCCTTCAGTCTGTGAGAGTGAATTATACCAAGCTGCTTTATGTGTGGATAAAACTAATTAGAATTTAATTAAATTAGTTTGTTTAGGTTATTAATTGAATTTAATTTGGCTGAATCAGACGTTTAATTGACTGATTTTGCCTCATCCACTGTGCTGCCTTGTTGAGAACTTTTATTTGCATCTATATTCTATGAACTTTAAGCTTAAAATAATAACTATAAATAGACAGAAGCATGAACATTTAAACATTTATCCTTTTGTTTTTGTTTTTTTTTCACATTTCAGATTACTGGACTTCATTTCGTTTGGACGCTCGGCTAAAAAAACAAGTTTTTTTTTAAAAATCCCTCCAATCAGGCTCGGTTTGCGTCATTTGAATCAGAGAAGCTGGTACTGTCTGTCAGTCAGGGGCCAGTATTGTGGCTATTCTGCATGTAAAAAACCTTTTCTTCAAATTCATTCAAGTGTCCCAGCTAATCCGGGTCCCTCCTGCCCTCACTCCGTCTGTCTGCCTCGCACTCCCTCTCTCTCTCTCACACATCCCCATCAATACCTTTCTGGAAGGATGTGTTCACTATGAGTTAAAAACATTCAATTCTGACTAACGGACAGCTTTTTCTCTCGTCGATATTACAAAATTAGGTGAATTTGACTGTGAAAACGAGGTTATTTTCTATGGCAAGAGTGAATTACATTTATATTTGAAATATCTGAAATGTAACCGCACATTTCAGACAAAGACAAAAAGACCAGATGACTTACGAGCTAGAAGTTCATATCTGACTGGTCCTGACAGGAAGCTCCTGTTAAAGGAATAATATACATTATGCATCCACTTCCAGGGCCCAGCTGTACAACGCTCATTTGGACACTCACATGCTTACATAACACTGGCAGGGTCCCATATATTAGCATTCGTAATTCAGAGAGAGTAACATATTGTTTCGGTGATGGAAGATACAAAAATACAAAAACAAACTGCCTTATATATTGTGATTTAATACACACAGTCGTTTGATTCAGAGCCTGTAAAAAGATACTAAACAAATAAATCTCCCAGGACAATAATGAAAAATAAGAAAAAAATATTATTTTCTATAATTCAAGGATCAGCGTGTGTCATATTTAGTGGAATCTAGCGACGTAGTTGCGGGTTGCAATCCCCTCCACCCGTCCCCCTTATTCCAATTGTGAAGGAGAAACTATGCTGGCTGCAAAACACACACCTAGAGCCAGAGTTCTGGTTACTCAGCTACTGTAGGAACACAGACTCAGATGGACTTGATTATTGACATACGCAGCAACATACATAAGTATGATTTCTAATATCTTGTTACATTCTGGGTGACCGATTTAGACTCCTAACACTCTCTTTGAACGTAACTGGACTTTATAACATATTCTAAACACACTGCAAAGGTTCTAAAGAGTCTAAGGAATACATGATTTATGAAGCAGGGATACACAGCCACTGTCTTCTTCCATTAATCAAAACCAAGTGTGGTAAGTCCAAAACCTCAAGACTGACCACATGGTTAAAGTTTGCAGCAAAACTTAGGGAATTAATGTAAACTACACTATTAGTCATCCAAGAACAAACCACTTCTTTCGTTTTTTATAAAAAAAAAAGCAGCTACTGATTAATCTTCAGATCTGTTCATCAGGTTGCTACGCAGTTGTCAAAATGTGGGTTGTCCAATTTGGTGACCAGCTTTTTTTACAAATTCAATTAGAAACCATCTTTGTACCGAAGTTGGCACGAGGGACGGGTGGAATGCCACAGAGTTCCCTCCTGGGCCTCTTTCTGTCCTGACTTTAGCTGCTTCCTCCGGGTTATTTTATTCACAAAAAGCATGTGTTTTTTTTCCAGTATTGTTCTGCTGACAGCCACGTCTATTCACCTATAAGCCAAACTGACAGCCATGAACCATAGACACTGAATGAATGGTCAGATTCAGCTCATACCTAGGCCCATATTAAAAACAAGAACAAAGCTGTCCATTCTTTTCTGTTAAAAGGCTTTGGAATGTTCACTACAGATGGAAACCTCTTTGGAAATATATGTTTGCTTGTTACAGCGCAAATTTATTATTGGCAATCTAAAGGGGGGGAAAATACTAATGAAAGCTACAAGCTGCTTTGAATTTGAAGTACACACAGTCTGGCTTATTCATCAAGACATTCACAACAACTTCAGTATTTAGTTTCTGACTGTTCACAACATGTAAATCCCCTGAACCAATAAAAAAAAAACAAAAAGGCTGTGGCTATTGACAACAACAGTATAATTCACTGTATTGCCTTCACATATAAACGCATTTATACACAATATCAGGCGTGTTTTATTGTAACTGTATTGCTAGAAAACAGTTCATGTCCTGTCAGCTACAGGCAGAAACTATGTCAGTATGTCGCATATGTCTGTGGTCAAAAATTTGATTATTGCAGATAAATAATATGTGGAAAAAAAACAAAGCAATGGATACAAATAAATCTTTTGTTCTGTATTTATGTAAATACTACTCAGAGGGAGCAGAGGACAATGGCGCCGTTCAATCCAAGTGTCCCATTATAAACCCTGAGAGTGTGACAGTGAGCCAAACCAAGCGAGACAACCTGTGCTTTTCCTGTTACAACAAGTCAAACTGTCTGCTGCAAAAATGGTCCGTTAATTAGAACAAGGATAAATTTAGTCATATTTATACGTTCACGCTTCAAGTCAGGGCCAAACTTTTTCACCTCAAGACCCAAAAAAAGAAAAACCTGTTCACGGTGCCACCTACAGTCCCGACGATGTCGGTATGAAGCCGCTGCACATGTTGTGTAATTTTTTTGTTTGTATGAAAAGAGCTTCACGCATACAAGTCTGATTGAATTGCACATCCACGATCCATTTTGGGTCCCGTATGTTTGGAAAAAGCTATTTTAAATTGTAAAATGATGTCTACAATATACAGCATCAGTCATAATTTAGATTTAATGTCAGTGACGACATCATGCAGGACTTCAAACTAACTAGTTAAAGCTAAAGTAGTTTGGGAGTTAAATACAATTACTTTCCCCCCAACAGAAGTATGAGCAGTCGGTGATTGCAGATCCAGTTTCCTCAGAGTTAAACTAAACATTATTTTGTTTAACTCTGCCTCCTGACGCTCATACTGTTTCTTCCTAAGATGCATTTACCTTTCTGCCACAGCTTTTACACTGCATACTTCAGATCAAGACGTTTACTCTGCAGCCGGCTGTTAAATCTCAATCCGGCGCTGTTGAGTCAGCTCTTTCAGAGCTTGGTCCATAAAACTAGGCTGGTGTGTTGTTCTGTCCTCCCTTCCTCTTCTTATTCGTCTTTTAACACTACATGCAGCCTAAACACATCTCAAGCCTGCTGCTGCCCTCCACAGGTAATAAAGAGACATACCTATCCGGTTACTCATCAGTGGGGTCAGAGAGAGTGAAAAATTCAAAGGCGCTTGAGTACGCCAGGAATTTTAACATCTGTTATAAAAGCAGAAAAAAACATTACTTCAGTCGCTGTTCGCATGCTTTGTTAGGTGGAAAAAGTTTGGGCTAGTAGCTGGATAAATGTGATCATACATCAGCAAGATGCTTCATGTCTGACTGTTTCTCATCAGACCTCAGTGGGATTAAGAGGACACATTCAAGCTGATTTTCAGGAGCAGATTTGCATTTTTTTTCTCCTTTTCATCTTTTTATGTGCGACATAAAAAAAAGATTTCCTGTGCTAAAAAAAGGACAGGAAAAGTCTCACTGCATCTGTTTACTCGACTCTCGACGTGTGACGCCAGCGTCAGATCTCATAGCAGATCAAACCTTTGATAGTCTTCCTCCGCTTTATGGGAAAACGGCATGTTTTAATACCACACGCACGGCAAGGCTACCCCCGTAAACAGTCGGAGGAGAGTGCCGTGCAGCGTGCACCACATTTCCAAACAAATAAAATACTAATTTCGTTCACATCTTACAGTATGCAGTGCTAAAATATCACTTGTAAGTATGTCCACAGGCGAATTCAACCGGGAACACTCTAATTTAATATTAATAAATCTAGAGGTCACTCCCTGTAAACAGTGTATAACAGTCTGAGGTTTTGCTCTCCTGACTCTTTGTCAAAAACTATATTTAGAAAATTCTCACAAGCATTACTTGGGCCCAAGAAGAGCAGTCGATATGACACGAGGATGACTGAGAACACCTGAAACAAAACACACACACACACAAACCACAGGAGAAAGCTCCACAGGGACACACATTATTTTTAGTGTGTTTAGCGCTGTTAATGCGCCCAAACCACAGGGGAATTTATCTGATAAACAATCCACGCCGACACTGTGCGGTCAGTGTTTGGATGAGTCTGGATAGAAGAAAAAAAAAATAGTGCAAAAGAGAAAAAACAAATAAAAAGAAAACATTACTTTTCTAGAAGAAGTCGGGGTCAGTGTATCCGCTGTTGCTTTGTGTCGTGTGATAAATTAAAGAAGCCATTAGCTACTGGAGCCTCGAGAGAGATGGAGATTATTAGAGAACTGAACATTTATGACAATATTTCATCAGCAGGAGAGAAGAAGCCCCTGCGGGTCTGGTTTGATTAGTTAAAAATAACAAACAAAAACACCTTAATGACACCTGGATCCTCTGATGAGAATGACACGAGGTGCAGTCACCTGTGTGGTTTGAGCGGGATGTCAGCGGGATCCAACTCTGTTGGGGGAAGCAGCAGTTTTCCTGGACTCTTGTGTTGTTTCATACAAAATGCATGTTTCATCCCTGCAGCAAAACACACACAAAAAAAACAATGTGTACAACTGATGAACTCACTTGCACCTGATACACAGTGCACAGTGCACTGACATACAATATGAACATCTTTACGACACTTTCTATATCACTGTGGTCATTTTAAACCAATAAAAGAGCAGCGAGGGTCTTAATTAATAATGGATAATGGAGCTGGTGTTTCAGTTTATTGAGCGACCGTGTTAACTGGGGACCGTTAGCCAAAAGTATGTCTGTGGTTGTCATAGTTACGACACAGTATGTAGCTGTCACGGTGTCAACTATGTGTTGTTGTTGTTTTTTATTGTAACGTTAATTAAAAATAAACAAACAAACAAACAGCTGCATTCAAATGGACAGTTGCCGTAACCACGGCAACACGTTCGGCTAACGGGCACAAGTTAACAGGGTCGCTCGTTGCACCGAAACACCTAGCGTTAACTAGCTTGCTAATGAGGCGAGTTAATTACATTAATATCGAACGCATGCGTACAAAAGTAAAGTTAAATTTGCTGTAAATAAAACAAACTCGACATACATCACCTACCTGTCGTAGAAGTGTGCAGGAACATGAGATAAAAACGTGTCCACGTGTCCTGACAGGTAGCACAATGTATGCGCACACCTGTTCATTAAAGTGGCCATGCTGCTAATTGTGCAAAACTTTAATATAACTTGAATTTAATACAGTTGAACAGGGGGAATTAGCTACAGAAACCAAAAACTGTAAACATGTTTATTTCTGCTGCTGTGAAACCAGACATTTTAACATGGGGACTTATGGAGAAGAGAGGCTTAATTTTTTTTAAGATCATTTTTTTGGCCTTTTATGATAGGACAGCTGAAGATAGACAGGAAGTGACCTGCAGTAAATGGCCGTCCAATGCAGGATTCGAACTGGGGCGAGCTACAGCGAGGACTATAGCCTCCACACACGGGGCGGCCGCTTAACCCACTACGCTACCGACCACCCCAAGAGAGGCTTAATTAAAAGAATAAGGCACCACCAAGTTGTAATAAAATCAATAGATTATGGGAGAGTTTATGGAGAAATGCTCACAAGAAAAACAAATATCAAGGTAGTTATTATTCTGGCATTTTGAGGCCCGACATAAGCGCAAATATCCTGACCTCCTGCGTGTCTACCCAGCTACATTATCAAGGTTAAAGCCACAGATTGATTTTCATCCAGAGGCCTTACTTGGTATTCTGTTGTGTTTTTTGTATTTTTTTTTATTCTGTGATTTTTCATGGCTCCATCTTCGACGGTTGCCAGTGAGATATGAGTTTAGAAGACAGACATCAGTATGGGAATGTTAAGAATTAGGTCTTAACAGCCACGGTAATTTAATAGTGATACACGCAGACAGGTCTGACTGCACTGAGCACGCAGAACTTTTTGAATTTTTGCATGACATTTGGTATGCATAAGTTACTGAAGTTCAACGTGACTGTGATCTCCAATTTCGTTTTTTTTCATGGCTCTAATTATTTTAGAATACATTTATAATGTGGGGAAAAAAAACAGCAGGTTGGTTTTTCGAGTCATGTTCGCTGGTTACCTTCCTCACTCTGATGTATCGCTGACTAGAGAGACCAAAGGTGATATGACACCATTGACCAATGCGACCTTCTCTGTGTTTGAACCATGTATAGAAATGGATATTGCCACTTACAGTAGCCTTGCTTCCAATTTCTAGTGGTCACTTGTGGCATTGCAACAAAAAATCCACTATGGATGGATGGTCCAACCATTATAAACCTTTGACAGGACATGTCGAACTGCAAATAAGGTCAGTTATGACTTGATCCATGGAGGTTTGATAAAAGTTGTGGGGTCACCTCTATGAAAGTACTGCCAATGTGCCAACAATTCACATTGGACTGAATAGGCTCTATCTTTGGATCCAGTATCCAAATCTTAAGACGTCCATGGTTTGAACAGTGTTGGAAACATTTAGAGTAATGTAAGTCCACAACTAAAGAAGATATTTTTAGACTTTTTTAACATGAACATTGAAGGAATTGGCAGAGAAACCCATTATGCTGGTCAATGAAATGTTGCTAATGCTTCTTTTGTAGGATTCAAAGCAGGGACACCGCAGGAATACGGTACGTACGGTCCAACAAGACTCCAGCTTCAGCTCCCATTTGAGGTTTAACTATCCACTTGCTGCTGATAGGTCCATATGAATTATAATATGGGTATATATACGTTCTGGGGAATTGTAATCATAAGTGCCTGGTCATTTAAGATAGTTTCCAAACATTGTCTTTCATGAAAATCAGTCTGTTTAAAAGCTACTATAATTAATACATGTTGGCTTGGCAGTTCCCACAACCGATCAGTCATACAGACAATTTCCTCATAGCTGCTGCCAACATCAAGTTTACTGTCACATGCATTAGTCAAACTGTTGATATAAAGAAAGGTTCTTTGAGGACAACCTCATAAATACCTTTAACACCACTTATTCCCTCCTCCTGCCAAACAGCCGAAGGGTTCTAAATAAAACTAGATATGCCAAGTGAGCTGGCAGGAGGAACAATGCTCTTAGTGAGTTCCTCAGTGATCTGGGCCACGAGGTGGGGAGGGAGGGCAAATTAAAGAAGAAAACTGCAGGCTGAAAGGGCTTAAGGTAATGATTCATGGCCTTTGGTTTAGGGAATGTTTCTTCATATATTAAATGCATCAGTCCTTTTCTTCACTGACTGGAAGCCAAGACGAGACTCTTTTTGCTGATTGTGACTTTGCCTAAATGGGAAATTGAATGCCGAGCGTCTGGAGTGCTTTGCATGAGAGTGCTTAGTGCTCCTGCTTCGTTTCCTTCACTCTGTGTTCATGACTTCATTTCTCATTGGCTGCTTCTGAAAGAAAGTATTCAGTAGTACTTAAGAGTTACCTCATCAACACTAATTAAGAACTTATTACCATGGATTAACCAGAAGCAGCAATGCATTTTACTGCAGATATGCATTTAAAAAAGCAGGGAAGAAGTTGCTAAAATACCATTTTAGGAAACATAACAGTGCAGCTTAACCTTCATGCCTTACTATTGGTTTTAGCAGGATATCATGAGTGACTCCCGCTCTCATCAAACACCTCATTTGCAGAGCTATTTTTAAACAGACCTCCTTTGGCTGTTAATGTCAAAGCTGTCTTTCTTGGCTTGTTTGTATTTGTTCTAACTCTAGATTCAAGTCTCTGGATTGATGATAGAAATATAACTATATTTATCACCGGTCAAACGAAGTGCTACGACAGGTTATGACCTGCATACTACTCCAATCCCCCTGTGGCTTATCTTATGATGTCAGCGCTTCATCCTGTTGCAGTCTTATCTGGGCAAACACATGTTGGGTTCTTTCCACATGTGCTGATTGAATACAGATCGTGAACACAGTGCCACACTGTGTGTTCAGAAAAGAGAGTGTGGTGGCCAAAACACTCCAAGAGTCTCAGTGTCTGTGATTAGAAAGAGCAAGGAGTGGTGAGAGGGATGGTCAAGTACTGTATGAGGTCACCTCACCGCCTGCCTCTCGTCTTCAAAACTTGCAGAAAAGAAGGAGCTGGAAACAAAAAGCTCTCTGACAGTGCTGAGTTGACAGACTCATGAAAGTCAACAAGGCAATAAAATATGTTGAACCAAAACAAAAGGAAGTGACAGAAAGCGTGCCCAGTTTTGACTCCAGAATAAAAATAAGATTGAAAAAAAAAACAAAAAAAACAAGTGTGTACGGACTGCAGCCTGCTGCCTGCAGCGAGATGCTTATTTCCTAGGCAACTGAGCCAACAGCAACAACAACGGCCAATCCCATGAGAAAAGATTTATGCTCAACATCACTCATTACCACAAGATGTTGATTAGCATTGCCCTCACTGGCGGCCCAAAGAAGCAGATCTCAGCAGTTTGGTGGCAGCTGCTGGGCTTCCAGTAATGAGGCAGTCAGGCAGCCACCTCACCTTTTGTTTGTCCACCGATAGAAGTCTTGTTTGGCCCAACAGCGTCTCCATGGAAGTGGCACCTTGAGAGGCTGCCCCCCTTCTCTCTCTTTCCCCGACCACCCTCCCACCTCCTCACCTCAGACCTCTTCTCCCACCATGTTTCTCATCACAGCCCGGTGTGAGGCGGTAGCTGCTGTGAAACACCAGCCCCACTGGCACCGAGCCCAGATGGCATTTTTCTCCCTGCACAACTTTTATCTGACCATAAAACAGAAGCCCAACAAGGGCAGGACTCTCAGAGAGCGCCATTAAGTGCTAAGTGAACGGGCAGCGATTTACCATCAGCTATTCTCAAACCTGACTATAAAGAGGTGCTTGTTAATTGATATTCGGTTCAAAGGGGGATTAAAGACCCACATGAACAAAGATTTTAAATATGTGTTCAGAATGTGAAGAATGCCCTCCGCTGCTTTCTATTCATGCGACGGCTGCAAATTGCCAGCAGTGTGAACTTGGAACAGTGTGTGTGTCCTGAGAGGCTTTTTCGCCTGAATCAGCCACTGCAGTTACAGAAGGCTCGAGCTCCCCACCGCTGCTCCCTTATTCCTCTGCACATTTTTCTAAAGAACAAATCTCTTTGACGAAACGCACAAAAAAAAAAGAAAAAACGCTGACTCAACCGAGAAGGTTTGTAACATTTATTAGATGCAAAGTTAAAAAACCCCAGCGCGCACGCCTTTGCCGTTTCCTTCTGCCGTCCATCAGCTTCAAATGCGTCACCGGCTGTCACTGCACAGCTCGCCGCAGTATCACAGCAGGGGTGGAGGGGCGTGAGGCGGGCAGGCGTGACGCCGACTGCCTCACAGGAAGGAAATCTGTTCGGTTACGGCTTATATAGTCAAACCTGCGGCCATTTAAAGACAACACGTGAGCAGACGAGCAGTAGTCCTTGTTGGTGCAATGCTGGAGCCGCTTGGTGAGACAAGGACCATGTGGTTTCTACAACACTTGGTAAATTAAGTTAAGCAGTCTGACCATGATAAACACTCAGAACCACCTGCTCCATTTGGTATCCTGGATTAGACCCTATTAACCCAACACTGGTCCGACATTTTAGAAAGATTAATCGTCACTAACAGCGACTGAACACCGTCGCCTCACATCTGCAAACAAATGTGCAATTCAACACATTGATTTGGCTCTTCAGGGTCGTTGAGTTGTTCATAATTTGGCCACACTGAGATCGGAAATGGTTTTTCAGTCACTCACAGTCATGTGAAAATATTCTGTCTGTGATCACACGCTGCGACAAAGAATAGCAAATCCTTTATTTGACAGAGATAGCTGAAGCAGACAGCCACAGGTTGGAATCAAACCCTGTGGCGACCTGGCACTCTGTGTTTGGCATTTTTACTCCAAGATTACATAAATGATCGCACAATTATCACAGCAGTATTGAGTAGTTGTCGACTAATTGTTCCATAAGACGCCTCCCGGTAAAAGGAAGCCTTTGTGCTGAAAGTTTACAGTGGCTATGTCATATGATCATATCATCTTTCATCACATTCAGGGAGAAGAATAGGTGTAAACGAAATGACCTTCTGCTACATGAATCAAAACGAGGACATGACTCACATTCATCCTGACTGTTCTGTTCCAGAAGACCTGAGTGTCTTTACATGCGTACATGGGGTATCTTGTTTTGGATCATACTGACGGAACGTGAAAATCACGGTTATTCATATCCAGGTGATCATAACAGCACCCAAGGCTGTTTCTGCAGGTGTGTCTCGATCTATCGCCGTCTCAGCCGCTAGAAAAAGGCGTTAACTCCAGGTAACTCATCCAGGATTTTAAAAAACTGCAATAAGATCTTATCCAGGTTCCTGAAATCAGGATATGAAACAGGATGTACGTGCATGTGCAACACCGTGGTGCTACAGAAATCTGACCCAGATCCTAGAACATGTGTAGACACACTCAAATTCACAACATTAATATTACTCAACCTTATTTTGCCCGAGAAGAAGCTCAAACAGAAGCTATAGAAGAACGAGCTCGCAAAACAGAGAGCAAGCTCCAGCGACGTTATAAACAAACCCGACATGGATGTTAACACTTTTCGACCCACAGGTATGTTGTTTTGCTAAAAAAAAAGGGAAGTGCGGTCGAGGCCCAAAAGGTGGAAGAACGGCGGTCATGCCACACTCAACACAGACCAAATACATCTGCTTGAGGCCCGTTAACGCGCCCTGCGGTACAACCAAGGCCTCACGGTAACCATAGCTGTAAAACACAATGCAACGGCATAGAGGTGGACAAGTTCACACTGATCTGAACACGTCCGACGACAACTCCAGCTGTCCTCACCTGTAAACAGATGAACAGGAGCAAAGATATACACGAAATTTCATTTCACATGTGTAATTCGAGGTACTTGGCAGAGGTGAGTGTATTGTCTGAGCTGTTTTTTCAGGTCACGAATTGCGTCCGCAGGGTTTTAATTTGGATGCTGTTGGGGAGACCCGATCAAACCGCTAATTAAGCCTGTCCATCAGTATCATGGACTGCATAAACTGCCACTGTTTCCACTCTATAATCATCACAGAACTTGGCCTCATGCCCCACTTCAAGTCAATAGAAATAATGAGCAAAAATTAGGGGATGCCCGCTGCCAATAATGATAATTAATGCCCCATAAACATTTTCAAGCCAACAAGGTCTGCTTAGATAGGTTTACGAAAAGGCCAACTCAAAGGTGGTTACACGCAAAACCACACGGACACAGAGCGATGCCGATGATGTCTACGACCCCGGGGCTTTTTTTAAAAACGTGGGTGAACGACGTGACGTACAGTCTCGCATATAGAGCTCCAGCTCCAAGTTATTTGTTTGGTAAACGCTCATGAACAGATTATTAATCTTCTGATCGACAGCAGAGTCTGAGCAGGTCAACAGAAGTCTGTCCGGCCTCACTTCAAACTCCCACACAGGTTAAAATACAAGAGCGCCTTGGACTGAAGAAGAACATCATCGTTCATTTATTTTACAGCCATAGTTACTTTTCAAATTACTCAAAGAAAAACTGCTGCTGTTCCTGTAGAAATACGACACAGTGTTGATGATCGAAGCAGTGGTTTCATCTCTCTCTCTCCCCCCTTCTGGATTTCGGTGCCTCATTCCAGATGTTTGGATCTGGATCTTCGCTCCCCCCGAAGATTCAGCCTCTCCTCCCTTCTCTCGCTCTCTGTGAAAGCGTGAGCTTTTCCTCTTGTGTGGTCTCCTCTTGGATCCACATTCTTCAGTGGATACAATCTACCTATAATTTTGCCTTCCTGGCTATCCATACTGTTTTACCATGTTGGTTTATTCTGCACATACGACGTGTTACAGGATCCCTCCTCTGTTTCTCCTCCATTTCTTTTTCATTTAAAGGTCTTTATTTTGATCTGTATCCTCTCGATGGATGGATGGATGGATGGATGGATGGACGGTGTCGACACTGTAAAGTCACTTGAGGCAAATTTGTGAAATTGTTCTATATAAATAGATTTGACTTGGGGTTTCCAGAATCTTTGGCTCGTGACCCAGCGTCGTTAACAGTTCCACCAAGTACTTATTTCCACTTTAAACTTCTCACATGGTTTCATTTAAATATCTATTCAGAGCACAAAGACATGAAATTTAAAAACAGATTTTCTTTCTTTTCTTTCCCCCGATTTTTCTGGTGACGCTGTAGTTCAAACTCACTCCATCTCTCAATGCAACAACACGAACATCCAAATACATTTTGCTAATGGCACTTTTGTACTTTTGGTCCAAGATCATACTATAGAAAGTAAGAGTTCCCTTTTTATTATAAACCAACCAACTAGTGCAGCAGCCCGAACCTTCTTGAACGAGCTGCCCGAGGACATAAAGCTCGCTGATTCAGTGAAATCACTTTCACAGACTCTGCTCGTCTTTTTTGTGATCGTGTGATTTATGTTTTAACAGTTCTTAAAGTTTGACAAGTTCTCAGGACTTCTGTAAAGTTATGTCATAGATAACAAGTCACGGCCTGCAGCACAGCTCAGAAGATCCACTCAGATGAGAGGTTCATTAATATTAACGAGACTAAATACACAAAACACCAGTTTTAGCTCAAGCTCTGTAAGAAAGTGTAAGAAATTAGATATTGAGAAGTATATTGTTAGTTTTTTTGGTCCTTAAACCACAAATATCTTATATTGGACCTTAAAATGAGACTTTTAATGGAGTGGTTTTAATTTTCTGTTGTTTGAGTACAGTTGTAGTGTTTGAAGAACTGTTTCACCTACTAGTTTTTCAGCTTGTGCGTGCAGCAACATGGGTTCACCACTTAAAGAACATCCAGCCAATGACATGTCAGGCCTGTGGTCGATAAAAAAAATAAATAAAAAGACAGACGAGCTGTCAACGGACGTCCCAGCACAGAAAGACGTGCAGGAATGCACGCGCAATTGTAACGTGTCAATAAAAGTTCAAGCCAGGCCAGATGAGATGTAAACCATCAGAGAGGCTGTTTGTCAGGAGGCCAAACGCCAAAAGGTGTGTATTATTCAAGTGTGTGTGCAAAAAAAAAAAGTTTGTGATTTCATGACCTGAAAAAGTTCAATTACACACGTCTGAATATCTTCAGACTTTACATGTCGGTGCAGGAGTTTTCTCGTGACGTGTTTACGATCAGGACTTCAGTGATTGGACGGTGTGCAGAGCAGGTGAGCGTGTCACGAAATCTGTGTGATCTGAAAGTTGAATTCTTCCAGAGTTGCTCGTTTCCTGGTTTTGAGTTACAGCTTGGAGCAAAACTGAAAACATGACGCAGCATATTTCAAACTATTTTCAAAAGGCGTCCTGCTTTCATCACATGGGTTGTTTGTTGTGATTAAAATTTCCGGATTAATTAGTTTTACTCCAGGAAATTAGTCCAAAACTGCATCATTTAAAAAAAATTGAAATAAATAAATAATTCAAAGCAGCTAATTTGACTCACTGAGTCACAATACTGTTTTTTATTTTGTAATTATTTTGGCCGCATGCTGAATGCTTTGGAGTTTAAAGCCTCATGTTAATTAAAGTCTGATTCTAATAAACCAGAGCAGCAGGACGACATGAGAACACAGATCTGAGGTTTGATTCGTACAATATGTCACGTCGGCGCCACTTTATGCCGAGTACTGCACCTTTAACTGCCCATAACCTCAAAAAAAAGAAATGTTTAAACAATGATGTGCAATTTTAATCATTTCATTAGATGATATTGTCGTGCGAGTAAAATAAAAATCAACATCAGGCAAAAAGATTCGTTTATTAGGCCTAAAAGGGCCATAAATAAAATTTTATTCTCTCGATGTATTAACAAGCCACGGGAAGTCCGTGGCCGTCTACCACAGCACTTAAAACATCTCATTCTGCCGCAGTCCACAAAGACATGAGACCCATTCTGAGACACTTCTCAGCCGCTGATCAATCTGTAGGCTCTCTCTCTCTCTTCCGTACTTCCTTTAGAAAAAATAAAACAAAACGTGGTAATACTGTACCAAACTGGAGGCAGAGCAGCGGGGTGAGCCGCGGAGAGGGGGCTTTAGAAAGGGCTGAGCGTGGTCGTGGGGGGCGGGGAGGGGAGGGGGGAGCCTGAATCAAACAGCAACAACAACAATAATAAACTATGAAAAACCCTCAAGCTTTTTTTTTTTTATTTAATTGTTTTTTTTTTTTTGCAAAGCTGACGCAGAATGTGCTTGGCTTTCAACCACTGCAGGATTGCCACTGTTTTTCCATCAACTCTCATTTCTTTATTCCCTCTCAACAGTCCGTCCTCTCCTCCTCCTCCTCCTTCCTCATTCCTCATTCCGTTGTGTTTTGTTTAAAATAAAAGTGAACTAATATTTATAATGATAAAACCTATAGCAGCAAAAGGAGTAACAGAGGAATAACAGCTAGAAGCGAGTGACCCCTGGATTGATAAGGAAGGCGTGGGTTAACGAGAGGTCCATGGGTTTCTGGGGGGGGCGGGGGTCGGGCCTGTGATAAGGGAGGAGTGTCGGGTTGGGTCGGGTCGTCCCCGTCCGAGCTCATCTCCCCTCGGTGGGCACCCTGCAGAGGGCGGCCATGATGCGGCTGAACCGTTCGCACAGCTCCAGGGTGGAGTAGGCGGGGAGCTTGGGAGGGTCGTGGAAACTTTTGATCTCCGTCGAGCAGTCCAGTAACTTGGGGAGGAAGTCCGTCAGCTTTTCCTGGAGGTTGGCTGCCAGCAGGAGGAGGACACACAGACACAGACAGAGAGAGAGACAGTAAATTATTTAACTGTGCGAGCGTCGCAATGTGGTGAAGATCTGATCCCTAAACACAGAAATCACAGGGTAAATATTTTCAGTGCGATATCGCGAGTAGTTTGAAAGCATGTTCCACGGCAGACACAGATTGGAAAACTCCAGCGTCTACGGGTGATAAGCTCGTTTTTTCCTGAGCAAAGGCCAGCAGCTCGTACAACAAGCTCTCTCTGGACTGATACCGATAAAAGCTGAATCCTCTTCAGGATTCTTCTACAATTATTTTCCGGTGCATTCGCCAAACATCTGACGGACAATCTTAGAAATGATCCCTGATGTGTTGGGCTGCAAAGAACTTGAATAATGAATGAATTGTTTTGTCTAAAATCCACCCAAGAGTTACTCAAACGCTTTAAACACTCGAATGTTGCTGATTCATTCGGGATCAGCCGACGGGTCGTTTCTGTTCCAGGTTTACGGCTTTAAATCTGTTTGGACGACCTCTAAAGAAGCTGAGGCACGCTGACGCGGTGATATACCGACTCGACGCGGAGCCAAAATAATATGAATAAAACAATATGTTGGCAACTCTTTACTTAAAGTCCTGCTGTTCAGCATTTATAGGAAATAAGGCGTGATTGATATTGGCTGCTAAACCTGCTGATTATTTTCTTAATTAACTTGATTCAATTCTCACATTCGAGAAGCTTTTTCTTTCAAAAATCTATTAATATAAACTGATTAATTAACGTAGTTGTTAACAGATTTGTGTTTATTAACCTTGTGGGGATTCGTAAGTGGAGGCTGCTTTATAAACATCATTATAAAAATATAAAATGTGTCTTCATAAGAGAACTGTGCTTTAATAAACACTTCAAATGTTCTGGTATCTGCATTATCGTCTGTTATAAACCATTTATTGAATGTCTGAAAACTGTCGAGTCATGCTAAACAGCATGTGTTCTGATCTCTGCTGAGACTTGGGCGGAGATGCTGCTCTCTTCACAGCCTCTCTCGTGTGCAGACGGAGCGGTGGCCTGATTATGAAGATCTTTGGCAGCGGGTACGGGGAATGTACTAGTAACCTAAGACTTCAACTCTCCAGAAATATCTAATAGGCCGAGTCTGTTCCTTCTCTCTCGCGGGGACTCACATTCCATCTCTTGGCCCAGGTAGGAGCACCAGCGGTTCCTCATGTCCTCCACTGCCAGCAGGTCCCTTTCTGTGTCGTGGACCAGCAGCAGAGGGATGCAGGGTACCACCAGCTCGTTCATGATGCCCAGGCCCGTGGTCACCTCCGGTTCTTCTCCGGACTCGAACATGGCAGCCGCTTGCTCGTTTAATTTCTGTACACAACAGAAGATTTGATACATTACAAACTAACACACTCATCAGCTTCATCCTGTGTGCACGTGATATATAACTTCAACATTCAGTCAATGCACAACAACTGCGCTGTGAGTTTTGGAACTACAGTTTCCAAATTTGGGGACTTGATGTATAACAGTGCAGTCATTTAGTTAGTGGACACAGTTTTGTCAGTGGCACCATGGATCTTTTTAAAATATGGTTTATGGACAGTTATTCACAGAGTTCGATATGTTCTTTATGCACGTGTGTTCAGGTCGGGGTCATGGTGTGAATTTTGACGTGAATCGCAGCATCTGAAGCACCTTAAAAGGCCTCCGGCAGGAGCTGCGTGCCGCAGTGTCGATAACGGTTGTTTTTAGAGCGCCGGCATGCACCTATCTCTTTCACCTCATCCAGTATCTTCGCCTCGTGTCTCTCACTCCACATTCCCCCCTTCAACTCTACCCCTGGGGAGGCGCCTCAGTTTGAAACCATCTGATCTAGATTCAAGAGGAAAGGCCAAGTTGGCCTCGTGGCTTTTCGACATGGCCAAGAAACTGAAAATGACTGATTCTTAATTTTTTAAAATAGCTTTGTCAGAGATCAGCTTGTGCTGACTCCAGGATTTATTATTTTATGTCATCTCATGTTGTTTTTACTCTTAATAGTCATTTTACTCCATCGTTCATTTCAATGACCTTATTCTTTCGAGTGGCGTTTTTTCTATCTGTTAATAGATATATACTAGACAGCTTAAGTACCATAATCCCACAGACATCATTAATATCTTTTAATATCTCACAGCCACTGGAACCGAAGAGCGGACTTTTTTCTTGCCTGCGTGTGGATACGAGCTTTTCTTGCTGCTCTTGGCCAAAACCACCTTGCTGTCACAGACAAACTCCCTGACCTCCTCGGAGGAAACGACACGCTGTTTCTGCAAGCCAGTTTGGACTCCGGGACTGGATTTTGCAAAACATCCAACTACATTAACTGTGTCAATGTTAGCAGTGTTTTCAATTAAAACAAGAGCTGAAGGTAAACAGCTGAGCGGACGCAGCCAGAGATTCTGGCCAGAGATCTAAGATGACCGATCGGGCTGCGTAGAGCTGAGGTTTGAGGTTAGCTGAGGACACGCTTGTGTCTCATGGTAATGTGTTTACACTCGCTGGCCCTCCTGCTTCCTATTCCCACTGCAATGATTACATTATGAGCACAATGCTGGGGTGTAGGGTTACTGAGTGCAGCAGCAAGAGGGCTGCTAAAGACCAGTATGAGGCTGATCAGACCAAAATACCCTCAGCCCTAACCAATAATACCAGAGCACAGCCTAGAGCTGGGTGAGGGTGAAATGAAAAGGGGCTCACATCACAACGCTGAAAGGATTTTCATCTGTCAGTATCAGATGAAAAACCTTTAGTGGAATCTTTTGTGGGCTGCAAGCAAGCCAAAGCAATATCTCAGCGAAAGCAATTTGATTATAGGACCACGGCTCGGCACTGAAGGGGAAATGTCTGGCCGTGTTCGTTTTGCTGAGTCACTTTAACAGAGGAAGTTTGATACAGGGGAATGGGAGTGACAAAGAAGGGGTGGGGATCGCAAGGAAAGAACGACTTGACACAAAGGTGTCGCCTCCCGAACACGCCCTGCGCCGACCCCGTGCCCCTCTTTGTAATCACTTTGTTTAATTGAAGGAATGTGACGTGAAGGAATAAACGCATCCACTCGTTCCAAGAGAGGATTGTCAAGTGGTTTGGGAATAAATCACAGCGTTAATGCTTCCATTGTCTCACCAGCAAACACTCCCGGCGGTAATGACCGAGGAGCTCCTCGTCGTGCCCTCTGTACAGGCCTTTGGACAAAAGTTCTCTGTTGTACTGGTGCGAGTATATCAGATACATCAGAGCCTCCACATAACTGGGGAAAAAAAGGAGAGATCACATTCAGATAAAATTGTATCAAAGTCGCACTGAGAACTTAGACAGCAAACCACCTCAAAAGAAGAAGAAATAAACTTGATGAACTCACTACACAGAGTACAAAGCAAGTAAGTGAGCTGCTGCCCCCTGCAGGGGATACTTTAACATTCACTGGCTGCTGGATGGAAAATGAACTGAGAATAAAACGTGACGTGCAGCTCTGAACTCATACGAGTTCACATCTTTCCAATATTAATGATTGGGTGGAGCGCAGGAACGGTGTCATCATACTTTGTTTTCTGAAACAGCTCCAAGCCGGTCACCATGAAGACGGTCGTCTCGCGGAAATTCCGGTAGGCTTGGTGCCACATCTGATAAAAGGAGGAGCAGAAAGTTAAGCGTTGGCAAGCTCGCTGTAAATCAAATCCAAAAAAAGTCACAGCACGGAAAACATTTCGCAATGAATGACTGTGCGACGGCAAAGGCCAAAACACTTCTGCGTCAAAGACAGACTCATATCTACAATTTTAGATAAGAAGACACTGTTGCTGACCTCATATTCATCCATGTTGACCTCCTCTGGCTTAATTAGGTCCAGTTTGGCACGTGCCACATTCATAATGCTCTTACATCTATTGGGGGGAGGGGGAGGAAGAAGGGAGACAGGAAGAGGAACCGGCGTTAGCGACGAGATGGTGAGTCACTGCGAGGTACTCCAGGAGATGAAAGAGTCCACCCTGCCCCTAGGCCTTAACATGGCCTAATGAATCACTCTTTAGTGCTGAGAGGAGAAGTGAAACACTCCTCCGGAGGCTCCTATTGAGGCCACATGCACACATAAATCTAATTATCTTGCTCAAAATAGAGGAGAAGGGAGAAATCAATTTTTCACTCATGAATATGGATTGAGGCCAACAAGCGGAGTTGAAAAGTTTTAAGAGATGGTGAGGGGCATCACGTACCCTAATGACACGAGCATCACAATGTTAATAGGGAGGGAATCTGGATATTTGCCGGCAGTATTAAAAAAAAGTCATTATTGGACATGTGTCTCCTAAGATTTGTGTTTGAACAAAAGACAGAGGGAATCCCGTCAGTGGATCTGCGGCAGGAAAGCTTTGTCCAGACGAGGGGCTGCACGAGTCCAGGTCTCTGCTTCCCTCTGCTGGTCGTCTGGAGGTGATTTGATGAAAATGAGCTAACTCGGTTCATTTAACCGACCAGGTTTGAGACCAGTGCCCAGCTGACACTCAGATCAATCTGTGGATCGTTTTCTTGAACAATAAATGAAATGTTTGGTTCATAAAATGCCACAAAAGGACCAAATAAAATCAAGAATTTTTACACTCAAGAAGCTGAAAGTTAAATCAAATCGATTATCAAAAACAGTTGCAGATGAATGTAATTGTGAACACTGCATTGAATTATATACCACATTGTATGTTGTGGGCAGAGTTTACAGTCTAAACTTGCCTCTCATCGAAGGCCAGGTTCCTGTCAGCGAACTGCGTGAGCAGAGTCCTCTCCAGGATCTTCTTGGGCGCCTGGTTTTGGATGAAGTAGACGATGATGTGCTGGAGTCGGTAGTCGTTCTCGGGAGACGTGTCCTCTTGGGCAAATCTCAGAAGACGAGCGTACTCCAGCTTTATGGCCTGACCAGAGAGACAAGAGACGGCGAAGTGAAGTCATGGTTAAAAACTCTGACTGAGGCTGAGGTGGTATGGACATGGATAATAATAATAATTCACTGAGTTCAGGAGTTAAAGGCAACCCACAAAGGTCTGCAATTCAATTATTCTATTGCTTTTGTTATATTACAAACTGCACAGATAATTTTGAGTTCAGAGTTTTATGCAGACAACGATGCTAAATGTCTCCATACGACTTAAATTATGAAATATCTTTAGGCGGGAACACATCCACTCGCTCTCTAAATCGAATTACATAAACAATTTAACCAGATTGTTATTGAGGTAGTGAACTTATGGAAATCTTTCTCAACACATTGATATATTAGATTTGATTTGATTTCTGAGATTTAGTTCCCAGAAAATTCAAAACAAGATGGTTTTGGCAGCATCGGACCTCCTGATTGGATGCAGCTGATTTCGAGGGATGGGACATTTGTATTATTATGTTTTATATTATTATTGTGTTCATATTATTCTGACAATTAGATTAGAACTGGATTATCAGTTGATAGAAATAATTTATTTTGAATTCTGATGCAAAAGTCCAAAGTGCGTTTAATAAACATTTAAAATAACACTTGAACAGTCAGAACTTTTAGTTTTATTTGTGTTAACAATAGAGCTCAGCTGTTCTGATCCTCAGGTGTGCGTAAACTACAGAGGTTATAAAATTATATTTTAAAATACAAAAATGTGAAGTTATCAGTTATCTTATTGGTGACAGTTTACAGCTGAGCATGTGTGCAGCACGAGTCTGAATACTGAATATAACTTCCCCTCGGTTACTGTAATACTAGAAAGTACACATGAGAAGAACAAGGAGTGGACACACAGAAAGAGAAGGTGGATGGAGGTGAAGAGGGTGAGTGAGTGTGGAATGAGCAGAGGTAAAGGAGAGATAGTGTGTACCTTAAAAAAGGCTGCCTCAGGCCCATTCTTTTCATATACGCTGCCGGATTTGCCAATGGCCATAATAATACCCTGCATGTTGGGGGTCATCATTGCCTGCCCAGGAAGCAGGAACCATGTTAAACACAACAACAGGTTCTCGTGACGAACCGAGCGAGGTCCACCGGCTATGTTATGTGCACTGAGGCGCTATAATAAAGCATACCGCAGTCAGGGCATGCTAGACATCACTCGGCAGTCCATGCATTGGTTAGAGTGACACGATTGGGAGGGGGGGGGGGACACAGCCAGTCAGTTCAGTTCAGTGGCACAATGCGCAATCCTCACAAGGATAATGTGTGAAAACCAAGGCGGCCATGTGACAGCTGCGTGTGACAGATAGCCAACAGTGCATGGAGGGGACGGGGAGGGGGACGGGGGACGGGCTGGAATACTGACAACAGCAGCACATACTGACCCACAACCACTGCTGCTATCAAGCCAACAAAAAATAAAAAGAAACTATGATTCCATGATAAGTGCATGAAATCTGTGCAAACTATAATAAACATCCCATGTAAGTGCATCGGGGTTTATACACAGGCGGGAGTTGGGGATCAAATGGACGACATACAACAGCTTGAGCCCGTGTTCTTGTCTTTTTTTCCACAGGAGAGAGTGGCTTGTGTGAAGAGGCAGAGCTTCAGCTATTCTGCAAAAAAAGGTCAACCTGCCTTTGTGCCAAGATGCAGACTGGCTCGGGGAGAGACTTTTCACACAAGAGTAACGCAGGAAGGCCAACAAAGAGGTCAGTCTTATTGCGCGGCATTTTCAGCCTCGAGCCAATCCTGAAATCAGTTGGCAGCGAAAGTCAGATTTTCTCAGGTGTGAAAAACCTTGTGCGGAGCCGTGTGAATGGGCAATGATGCTCTCACTCCATATATATCAAAGACAGGCACAGATTTCTCAGCACAAAAAAAAAAGAAAATAAAAAAGGGGAGAAGATGGTTTGTCTGGGGCGAGAGCTACCTCGTCATCATACCCCCCCTCTTCTGACTCAATGACAAAGGTCCCCACATTAGGAATGGCCACCTCTACCGTGCGCTGGCCAGGGGACTCATCCTCCATGACCAGGTCAGGAGGAGGGGTGGAGGAGGTGCTCACCTGGACCTCAGGCTGAGGGGAGGTGGGAGGGGGGAGAGACTGTAGAGAGAATGGGACAGATGAAACAGGAAGGATAGAGTAGTGATGGTAAGGCAAAGAACATTATACGTAGAGCCAGAAAATACAGTGAAATATTGGAAAAATAGTGCTCATCATTTAAAATCTGAATACTACAAGATTTGACGCAGTTTTCCTAAAAGTCTGCTACTCTAAGTGTTGGTAAGTTAAATAAGCAGGAATTAGGGATTAAAGTTTCTTAAAACAACACTCACATGCTCATATGTCCGATGATGCAACAACCTCCTCTCTCTGCACAATCTAACTGTAACAATGACGGACCAAATCCAGATTTCTCTGATGCAGACGCACCCTAAAGCTGAAGCTGATCAGAGGTTTCAGTAAGTAGTCTTTGTTAGACGTCATACTGTTTTGAAAACTGTGCATTAACTCAGCAGTGGAAACACAACTCACCCGTACTCTATTATCACTGATTCATTGAGTTGTGTTTCTGACCAGCTCGTCTATTATACTCTTCTTTTCGGGCTGCTTAATTCTACACTGTGTTCAACAGCTAGTCACTATATGGTCCTGGGCGGGGAGCAAACAATAGACTATTAAAGGTTTTCTGCTGAAAAGACAGCTGCCTGCTGGGATACGACGAGAGCAGTGAGGGTGAAAACACACTGAGCTAAAAGGCCTCATTAAACCAAAGAGATGAAGGAAACTGCAGAGTCGAATGAGCATTCTCTGTGAGATAAATAAATATTAAATATTGCAGCTTTACGCTCTTGTATTGGCAAATAAACACTCTGTTTTAGTAGAATGACACCACATTACTGTAAGTATAACAGGATCCTGAACCTAATGATGTTCTGTGAGTTGAGTTACTCGAGGGGAAAAATGTGGATGAAATGAAGACTAAATTTTAAAACACAGGTATTAAGCTTCAGTTTGTCGATTCATATTAACAAACTGACATGTTCACATGAAGGGTGACAATGGCTTGGTGTGGGAGTGGCTGTGCTGTGTCTCTGCATGTTTTACATACAGCATTTAACAATGCTTCGGGGCTCCTCTCCTCCTGCTCTGCAGCAGCCCTGGCGATGGCTCGCTCAGTGTCCTCCTGCAGGTGCTTGGAGTCATTCGTGGGTGACGGCTGCTCCATGTACTCGGGTTCCTGCTGGGGAACTGCAGGGGAGCACAACAGCATTTTCAAATGAATTACTGATCACATTTACAAATGTCCAGGATTACACATCTCTGACTGTGGACAGGTGAATTCAGGTTATATATCTGGGTTCCTAAATGTTTGGTTGAATAACAGCCCAATAACAAATATCCTTCGCTGCCTTATTTAGCCAATCATCATCCTGTGTGTTGACTACAATTCAATAGAAATACATTTTAGTGCTGTCGGCTGAAAGATAAATATCTCAGCTCACTTTCATACCAGCAGCACTCTTTAGTCAAGACCTTTTCTGTCATATAAAGAGAGTCAGAGTTGGCTGCACGCTAATATTTCAAGGTCATTTTCCTCATGCTTTTATAACTCTCTTAGGAACAAGAGGTTTTCTATATCTATCTTCCTTCCAAGTATTGATTCTCAATTAAGTATTCTACTCTGTATTCCGAGTCCCGTGACCCTGACCTGCGTTGTCTGGAGGGCTGGACTCAATACTCATGGGCTGGGGGGAAGAGGAAGAAGTGGAAGTGCTGGATGCTGCCGAGGCGGCTGCGGCTGCTGTAGCCAGGGCCAGCTTCTCCTGCTGGGCCTTGTGGGCCTGCAGGGCGTCCCACTCGTCGATCTCCTTGTCAAACAGCTCGTTGTCCTCCTTCACGTAATGCTTCAGGTCTGGAGGCAGTTTGTCCATGCCGCTGAGTATCTGTCCTGTTTCTTTATCAAACTCCTCTGCACAGACAACAGAAAGAGACAGTAAACATTATTGTGCTTCAAAGATACTGCTGGACTTTTGCTGACTGGACCTTGGTTTGTGTGTACCTTCTATGAGAAAGGGCTTCTTGTCGTTAATATACATGAGACAGTAGGCACTGGCGTTGCGGTAGCCTCCGAACGAGTCCCTGACTAACTCCTCCCAGGACGACTTGGTGACAGAAATGTCGTTGTACTTCATCCAGCAACGCTGATGTGGGTCGTAGATGTAAGCCCAGTAGTGGCCTGCATTAGCCTGGCCTTCATGGACGAGGACCGCGTGAAGCCGGTATGGAACCTGGAACGACACAGAGGAGATTTAACATAACAAAAGGAGTTGTTGATGTTGCTTTTGGTATTGCAAATATGAGCGATTAGACAAGAGTGCTGTTCACCTGCATCATTGATTTGTCGGAGTACATTAGCTCAATGGTTCTGTGGATTCTGGTTATACTGCCCTGCAGATCTGGTGGACGGAACATATAAAATTCATTAAGCTGCAATCTAACGTTTACTTTTGAAATATTACAGAGAAACCAACAGACATCACAAAAGGTAAACCTACCACGGGTGTCATTTTCCACTTCACTCCTCCAGCGATGCAAGCAGCTCTCCAGCACCCTCAACTCTTCTTCTGTGATGTGGCGTGGGGCAGGGTGCATGGGGAGGTCGGGGGGTAACCGGGACTGGGTAAAGGGCTTATGGATGGGTACTCTCTGCTGCTGGGCTGCAGAGGGAGCTGTGCTGGGGACTGAGGCAGGACCTGAGCTCTCAAGGGGAGGCAAGGAGTCCTGCTCGGCTGTGCTGCAGGGCGAGAGACAATAAAATGTTTAAAAAACAAAATAAAATAAAAATGTGCCTGGTCCAATGTTTCAAGAACTCCCTTTATGCAGCATGAAAAAATGAAAAAGTAACTCAGTGCTGTTTGAGGGGTGTGAACCTGTGTGGATTATAAAGTATGCAGTAGTTTAGTAGTTTGATTATTAGTTTATATTAGTATATATAATAACTAATAATCAAACTACAATGACAACGAAAAGTGCGAGGGTCACAATTGTCTCTGTCAATCCATCTCGTAGTTATTTGTAACAGATTTTTCGTTTAAAGTCAAAAATGATAACGTGCTGGTGACACATTTTCAGGCATACAAGGCGGTTTTTAGCTCTGAGCACCTTCTCACCACCAAATCCAGACAGAGATGAAGAACCAGATATTTTCCTCAAGATCTGGTAGAAACCGCCGTAAAGACCATAAAACGTTATGTTTGTTTTACGTTTGTGAACACAAATGAACGCCAACGTTGCTCCGTAACTACTGGATGTTTAACTTTACCACGTCAACTTAAAAGATGATATGTCAGTGCTGTATTTACAGCTTGTTTCCACTGCCCCGAGTGGCCAAAATCATATTGCAGTTAAACAAATTATTTAAATCATCTTTATAAAAAATGTGATTTTATGAAAGTTCCTGTCCAGGTGAACACCTGACAGTGTTACATCACCTGTAGTCTGATGTGCTATTGCCACCATCTTGTCATCATGAATATCCACCTACTCATGAACAAACAGCATTCATCAGTCAATGTTCTCATTGTTTCTCTGTTTGTGCCCTCTCTTTACTCACGCCTCTCACCCTCACCTGATTCATTCTCCTGAAACTAACAGAGCAAATGATGGAAAGAGGAGAAGCAGTGACGGAGAACGGCAGGCCATCTGTTATGAAACTTGCCTTGGCTGGGGCAGCTGTTGCCCTGTTGTGCCACCGGGAGGTGCTGATGAGTCGATGTCTTCCACCGGGGAGGTGCACACTGGCTTACTGGAGGCAAACTCCATGGCATACTGGAGGACATCTGCCAGAGGAAACCTCTTGGGGCCTGAGCCATAACTCAGATACCTGAGAGAGAGAACGCGGAGAGAAAACAGGAGTGTCAAAGAGATGCAGGGAAGCAAAGAGAGAGAGAGAGAGACGTAAGAATAGAGGGCACGATGACAGACGAAGAGAGGGCAGTCAGAGTGAGAAATTACTCTCCATGGCTGTCTGCAGAGCTTTGTCGACCTTGGCTTAATAAACAAGTACTGGTGGACAAGTAGTACCTCTCCAGTCGCTGCTGAAGCAGTGTCAGGTGCTCTTTCAGCCTCCTGATCTCCTCCCTCTTGATCCTGGTTATTTCCCTGTTTCTGTCCATGTACCTATGAAGACCACAGCAAAGACGACAGTCTTAAAGACACTTGGCATTTCTTATATCTTATTTCCCGCAGAGATAAACATCGGAGATTGCACGATAAAGGTCAGTGCTAACATTTCTATTACCTGTCCATGTAGAGCATCGAGGGAAACTCGAGCTTGTTGTGGATCTTCTCGGGTCGTCCCAGCGCTTGGTTAAATTCAAATCTCGACAGTTCAAAGGTCAACACGGGAGGGAGTTCTGTGAACCAGTGCTGAAAGAAAATTAGATGTTGCTCTTGAAATTAATTCTCTTATCATGTGACAGGCAGCTGGTTAAAGGCATCGTCCCTGCAGAGTTGTTGAAACATTCACCGGTCACCGATGTCTAGAACGTCCCCGTCTGAGAAGACTTTTTGTGGGGTGCTGATTTGTCATTGTCATACCTTAATTAAAAGGAAACTGCTTTCAGTTTCATTTACAGCAAACTCAACAGTTCTGTGTGGATCCCCTGAGAACCCGTGTATGTGTTTGCCCTATGTGTGTGTGGTGGAGGAGCTCAACCCCGCCATCGGTCAAACACAGCAGGAGGCACAGTCAGAGGAGAGGCCGCGTGTGTGGCTATAATTTACACAAACCATGTTCTCCAACCTACTAAACTCGCTCACTGGTTTCTTCAAGGACTGACAGAATGATCTGGGATATTACAAATTTAGAACCAGTTCCAATTCAGAAGGTTTCGGGGTGTGCCTAAATTTCATCCCCCTGTATTTCTGTAAGATGTGGACGGAGCGTCTCTCCTGCTCCGTCTCTGGTGCTCCCTTGTGCTGATGGCTGAGGCTTTTCTAGAGGGCTCGCTGCCATACTCATCTGTGCACTGGCCTGGTTAATTAGCTGCTCCCAGCTGCTGTGGGACGGCGTCGGCAAGGCTACAGCTAACCAGAGGTCACACCCAGAATAGCGCAGGTGTCACATAAGGGCAAGGAGGTGAACCCTTCGGAGAGGATCCACCACACAAGCCCAAATTATTTAACCTGATTATGAAAAGTGCGACTGACAGGTGGTGCTGATGGTTGTTTCGTGAAAGAGTCTTTGACTTTAACTTTTTATCACTTGCTGTCATCCTGCTTTGGCACTGACCTCCTGGCCGGACCTGGGTGAGTTCTCTGCCGAGTGCAGGGACTCGATCTCGCCTTCGATCATCGCCGCCTCGAGACATTCATGGAGATCCTTGAAGCCATTCACCTGCAGTGGGTACTGCCCAAACATCTCGGTGTTTTCAAACTTTTTACCTGTGGAATTACAGGCACAAACAACTCATTAATAAAACATCAGATCTGCTGACCTGAGAGCGGTTTGGGGTTAACCCCAAGAGGTAATTGCGTGTGTCCTTATAGATCATATCACATACTGTAAATAGGTCAACGCTGTGCCAAAAGAGTTGGAAAGGCATGAAAGAAAAAGCAATAATGAGCCATTTCACACTCGTTTGCATCCAAGCTGATTTTCACTTGTTCAGCAGTCACTCATAATTAAACAGCTGCACAGACCTCCACCGCATCGACGACTGATGAAAAGCCCCCCCCACAAAAAAAAAAAAGAAAAAAAGAAAAGAGTTGCTAGGGGACATGCAGATGAGGCATTAAGGTCATTTTATGAGCAGCAGAGTCCACTGGCCCAGCTTTTGGTGGCTTTGGGCCAGTATTGTCATGCATAATAAGCACAATGTCAATCAGCCATCAAGGTCTTCCGCGATCAATGCAAGCGCTCTCCTCTTTTACATGGCCCACATCTCATTAAGACAAGGTCATCTTTCATTACTAGGGGCAAGGACTTGCTTGCTTTCTGGCAGCAGCAATCAGACCATGCTAATGCTTTATCTCTCTCTGTGATTCTCTGGCTACCCCCCTCACTTTTTCTCCTTATTGGTTTTAATTTAACACCTCATCTCACCTTCCAGGACACCCACAGCAAGGAAGCGGCCGTAGAAGAGCTCCACCATGGGGTTCTTTGGCTTCTCTCCCTCCCTGAAGGCAAAAGAACAAATGTGGTATTCAAAAAACAGAGGACAGAGTTATTTAGAGAGCATCTTTGATTCAGTTAATAATGTACATTTGATTCTTTGGCAGTGGCATCTGGATACAAAGAGCTGTGGTTACCTGTCTTCCTCTGCCTTCATCTGGAAGGCGTCCTCCAGCCAGTCCAGCAGCTTGTGGGTGAACTCGCTCACATCCTGCTGTTGAGCAGAATACAATCATACATACAAGATGAACAATTATGGGGGTGCCTTTAGGACAGGGGGGTCACAGAGTCAAACTACAAGCAAGAATCAGTCAAATCAATGCCATGTCTGGCTTCTGCTGAGCTTTGACGGAGGAGTTCACTGATTGCTCAACTTCAAATGAAACCTGGATGCCATGAGGCCTCTCTCTCTTTCTCAGACATCAATGCCAGCTACTGATTCAGGTCAATGCCTATCCAACATGACTAACAGTTGTGACATGACTGATGAGTACAGAGGCCAGAAGGCTGACCTCAGTTAACCTCTGCACAGACACAGGCTTAGTGTGAATGCTTATGTAAGGAGAAGAACGGTACAGTTTGGTACGCTTGACATGCGTACGTCACATTATAGGACATAGGCACAGCTAATTCCTAGTCAATATTATTTTTTTTGCAAAGTTCAGAGGGGATGATGTGGGCTTGGGGATTAATAGTTATAGATAAAAGAGGTTAAGTATCTTGGATTCAGCAGAGCTGAGTCAGTGGGAATGACAACAGGATGGAGCAGTCGTGCCTGCAGCTGAAAGGACTCGGCACAAAAGGGGATTAGATATTTCTGGGATGTGCAAACAGTGAGAAAGTGTGTATTTTTCTATAGGGCAGAAGCGGAATGATACCAACACAAACGCAGACGTTTCCACGGAAAGTATTCACATTTATTAGGTGTGATGTGCCAAACTGACTGAAACGCTTGTGTGGTGAATATGTAAAGGAACTGCCATCTCTCTGCTTTTTATCAGCAGGAGATATTAATGCAGTTACATAAAAACACGATCTCTCGCCTGCATGATGTTGACGTTAATCATTATGCCGATCAGGTTATGGCAGACGGAGGCTTACCTGCTGCGACTCGCTGGACTTGAAGGCGTCCTTGAGAATTTCCACAGCTCGTGACGGATCCACGTATTTCCTCTTGGACCCCACCATGAGGGAGAAGAGGTTCCTCAGCTCCTGCATGAAGGGCAGGTTCCTGTGCTCCTGGTCAGAGAACCACAAACAACAATTTAGTGAATCGAGGTCAAATCACAGTAGTACTACAGTGTTCGGCTGTTTTAGGGAAATGATTTAGTCGTGGAGCTCTTTTTAGTTAAGGTGTCGATTTATTTGGAAAAAAGGGAAAGCACTTTTCTTTTATACTCCTGTATAAAAGAAGAGTCATCACTCTATTGACCTACAAAAACACACTTCACTCACTTACGGAAGTAATATTAACCTGATCAACGGATGCCCTCCAACAATACTGTCTTCCGGACGCTGTAGCAAGCTCAGTTTTACGGCTGGGGTGAAGATACTGGTATTATATACTGGAAGTAGTATCAAGTGTCATTTGACAACGACTTCATTAGGCAAATTTCAGACCAAATCCGGCCCTGTGGAAAAAACGCAGCAACCTGATTTAACTTTTGGAAAAACGCAACCTGATGTCACACTGCGGTGGCCAATCCGACAATCAGACTGGTCAAACTCCTCCATGAGTTGATGAACTAAACTACGAGAGAGAGAGAGCAGTGGTGAGAGTGAGGGAGCGCTTGTTGTCGAGAAGGTCGGTAAATAAGAGAATAAAAAAAAAAAGTTAATTTCTGATTGTTTCATATCGGTTATGTTCGGCACAGATAAACACAACCCTGCTGTTTGCAACGCTTGATTTGGTCTGAACAGGGCCTTGCCGAGGAGATGCCGATGTAAAGATTAGATGAGATGAGATGACGCCGTCTGGCACAGCTAAAGTAAAAAGGTCAGTGATTAGGACCAAAGGAACTGATATGAAGAGATGACTGCCCCGAGCTACACTTCCACAGCAGAGGCTTAGAGCAGATTAGCAACAGACTGCTAACCCTATGGAGAGCGCTCGGTGGGGACAAAGAAAACACGCTGAGAGCTGTTCTGCTAATGTTGCGTCGACTGTGGCTAGACAAATTTGAGCGTCTCGAATTCGAAGCACTTCGGGATCAATCAAAACACTCTGTGTGTTTCGTTTCTGTCCTGCAGGAGAAACAACATTTCACGCTAGATGGCACCGCCTGTAGCCTGCTAGCAGTGAGTTATGTGAACCGTAAGGGGGCAAAACGGTAAGCTGCTGTGACCCGAGGGCAAAAATCACACAGCTGCTGAACGACGGCTCGCAGCTCGAAAAGAGGGTCAGGCCCTCTGAGCTAAAGCAGTGCTAGCTGCTGTGATAAGCTATAGAATGCTACAAACGAAGCTGATGTGAGGTTTAAAAAAATAAAATAAAAAGACATCACACCGCTGCTTCATTTCCCTCTGACAAGAAAGGTGGAGGATTCACCTTTTGGTTGCGAGGCAGGTCGTGGACTCTGGCCGGTGGCGAGTAGTTGAGCACCAGCCTCTGGAACTCCAGCAGGTTGAACAGAGACTGGAGGTCGAAGAGGGATAAAGACATGTTAGTGACATTCAGTGATAAGACAGCTCTGACCCATATACATTTTCAGAGAACAGCCATGATGAACTGCACTTGAAATGAATGTCTTCATTGATGGAGGCCTTGCTCAGTGCGGCGATCCAATCTGCAAAGCAAGGACGCTGCAATAACTGGCACACAGTTTCAAGAAATCATTCACACTACTTTTCTACATTTTCCTTAAAATTAAAACTAATTTTCGAATCAAAAACTCAAAAAATGTTCTTCTTTATATTAAGACCTCTCCTTTAGTAATCCAAACCCCTGAAATCCTATCTATCCCATGCTTCTGCTGGCTGTACTGCATAAAAAAAAGAAATTAAAGCTAGCGTATGCACAAATATGACATAAACCTTCCCTTATTACTCGAATAGGGAGACGCTTCTTGTTGCGTCATGTGATAAAAGTGCTGAAAAACAACCTGAGGTGGGAAAGTAGGGGAATAAGTGCACACTGCAGAATGTTTTATATAACAGAATATCTGCCTGAGTTTGATGTGATTCGGTTACATGAAACATAAAGCTGCACACGGTCACACGCCAGTGACAGCAATAACAAGAGCCGCTTGAGCTCGCTGCTTTGACGTCGGGTCATGATCTTTACTTTCTGTTTTGTTTGAGAGAAAGTGAATATAAAAGTTGTCAAGATGTCAGGAAAAAAAAAAAAAAGAGAAAGTTGTTTACGGCCGTGCAGCAGGGTCAGGTTCGAGCAGTGCCTTCCTTTCAAGGGTGGGGGGGTTACATTACACACAGGAGCCAGCCACCATGTGATGGTGTATCCAGTGTTCATGTGGCATATTTCAGCTCAGGTCACATTATACCAGTGACTCCGCAATCATACAAGAAGCTAAGTCTTCGTGACAGCTGGCATATAAAAGTTTCCAGCATATAAACATTTTGATGACTCTCTCTGACTGACTGTGGCAGATTAAAGTGCTGATTCCTGCATCGAGACAATTACATGCAACTAAATAGGAATGCACTAAGAAACTGAAGTTAGGAGCCTTAGCACGTTTCCTATAGTCAAAGAAAGGTTTAAGAGAAATGTGCGACAAGAAGCCAAGCACACAGACATCGTAAGAAAAGGGTTTGATTGCATTTCAAATAATGTTTTTCATGGGAGTATGTATGTTTGTGTGTGTGCCCACCTGTATGACAGCACTGAACCAGCAGGTATTGCCAACATTCTTCAGCCCCACGGGGCAGTTGTCTATCCGCTTCCTGTCGTGCGGGTTGGGTGAATCGCTCCATACTTCTGTGTGGGTGCGCTTCAGACTTGCCTTGTTCTCCGCTATGCTGGCCTCCAAGACTCTAAAAACAATAAAGAGGAAGACAAAAACACAAAAAAACATTTTTTCTCATTCCCCACTACATTTGTAAGGCCCAAATGAACCCAAAGGGAATAGAGGAATTACCAGCTTTAAGTACAATTATTGTATGTTCATTTCACAGCAGGGAGAGCAGATTAGACGCCTCATCACTCACTGGCTCCCCTGTTACACTTTATCCTCCACTGGATCTTCTAAAAACTCGTGCAAAGCTATGCCACAATGCTTCTCATCTGATTGAAACTGAATCCTTCGACTGAAATAGAGTTCAAAAGTTGTTTCTCCAAAGCGACATGTCCCTGTATAAACTTAGCAATTAGATGGGCTTATCTCAACGGTCCGCATCGGTTCAGTCAGAACGGGGTTTAATTAAACTGCCGGATAGTGGCTCTGTGGTATTGTGCTTCAGTCAGGTCATATTGTACTTGATATTAAGGGTTGTGATTTAAAAATGTAATGTTCATAAGGCTTTTTCTGTCTTTTATCGTGAAATTACAAATGAATCACATTTATTACGAGGCAGGTGGACGGTGGATGAAAGGAGAAAGTATGACTCTTAAAGGGGTTAAAGTGGTTGTGACGTGTCCGATATATTCATTCCACCTTTATTATTCTTATTCAAATGACATTAAACCTCAAACCTAGTCTGGAAATGTGAAAAAGACCCAATTTCAAAACTAAATTACTTTCAAGGAGTCTACTCATTTCTCTGACAGAATTCATTTGTTGTTATGTGTAGCCATTTTGTGGCAGCTGTGAATAATCTGGTTTGACCTCGTTATTTCTACAATCAGGAATGTTTCAGATCCCGATCCACGTCCTTACACATTGTGTATCTGCTCTGCCTAGTCCGATCTGATACTTATATTAACCGCACTGTATCTGACACAATGAAAAACAGCTGTAGCTACGACATGTGACACACCTTATTTTCCACTGGCTCTGTGATCCAAATATCTACGGTCTTGATTCAAAACTTTAACTTTTCTAGCTGCAATCTGCTACAGAGAAGACGTGTCACTCGGTTGCAGAGCGCAGCAGAGAGCTCACAAAGCCAACAGCAGCCAAGCTTGCCGTTGGCCTGTCTTCAAGTTACTTATGGAATTAATGTTAAGTAGTGTCGGCTGATCTGCCACAAGCGCCGCTTGTCATTTTACCCGGTGAAAGTGACGGTGAGTACCGGCTAAAGAAGAGAAGCTGTTAGGCTGAATGTTTTGTACCCTGTTCTATTCTGATGAGCGAAACCGTGTATTTTGCCAACCAGGGTGTCAATCTCTGGTCTTATCAAATCATTTTTCACCTTTGCACACTCTTATTTCCACCTGCTTATGGAGTGAATTTCTCCCAGTGTAGAGCCTGGCTGTCAGTGTGAAGCGTTAGCCGGCACAGTACAGTTCAGTAAAGAAAGGATCTGATTTTGATTTTGATTTTTCACCACACTACACTGAAGAATTCAGCATTACACAACACAAATAAATAAATAAAAATATATCTTCATCACACCCTGGGCAATGTAGGTGGTAAGTGTGGATATTCATCCGAGGTTTGGTGCAATGTTTTTTTTTTTTTTTAAGCGGTCAGATGTTAGCTACAGAATTTCTTGGCATGCTTGTTATCAGTGAGTAATGCTGAGTAATGCTGAGCCCACCTGCTGATGGCCTGCTCCTCATCAGTGATGCCTGTCTCCCTGAAAGCCCGGTTGGACTCCTCCAAGCTGAGGGCAATAGCCCTCTGCAGGTCATCTTTATCATCCCCAGTCAGGTCAATCACGTCTGCATTAAGAGAACGCACACAAAGAAACACGGTTTGAATCAATTCGTGTTACGAAACTGAGCGGATATGTTTCCTTTTTTCTTTTAATCATCTCCGTGCAGTGTCCAGAACTTCTTAGCCAAAAGTTTAAGTAAGCTGCTCACTCGTGTCTGCCTGGCTGCCCACGCTGATATATCTGTCGCTGGCCACCTGGGATGTCTGGTAGTATGTCGTCTCATCTTGCTGCGGAACCTTGGCGTTCTTCTCCGTCAGATACGCCACAGCCTCGGCCAGGTCTCCATTGCTTACCTGCGACAACAGTGTGTTTAGTTAAGGCCTATGATACCTATATACAGTGACACTGAAAAACAAGCAGTGGGAACACTCGACTAGACGGCCTGCCTGTTTCAATTGAGGCTTGCTTGCATGTCATTTAGCTTTGTGATGATGCTTCTGTGAGATGTTTGCTGTACAAGCAGCTTGTAAACCGAGATAACTGATGGACAGAAAGAACAGCGTGTCTACATTTATACGCATCAGCCCTGATATGGAGGTCTACAATGCACGTGTTTCATGACGGACCTGCAGGGCCTGCTGAAGCAGCTGAACATCTGTGGTGCCTGTGACCTCCCTCAATTGGTTTAGTAGCGTCTGCTGGTGCTGTTGGAGAAAAGAGAGGAAGATACAGAAGCAGTTTAAAGCAGAGCTAGTAGATCAGGACAGGATCAAAAACTGTGCTGAACATCATAAATATCTAGATTTTATACACTAATACTACTAGTATTAAAAAAGCTGCTCCAAACGGCTACATATGGAACCAATAGTGTGGAGATGCAATAACAACGTGGCACCATCATTCAGCTGAGCGCTGAGTCTCATTCTTCTCTGTAGAATCAACAGCATCTGGATCAACATCATCCAGGAAAAAGAAGCAAAATGCTGTTTCACCCTCCAAACAGAAACTCTGACCTACATCAAGCATCAGTATCGACGGCATTAAAAGTAACCATTAATCACAAAATGTAACTTGAAAGAACTGATACTGTATCAGCTTCTCGTCTCTATCAGTGAGTTCACTCAGGCCTGATGAGTTATTGATGTCAAGCCCAGCTGGCCTGCACGGCCCGAGCACACGCCCTCAACCTGCAATGCGCGGCTTGAATAAATGCACCACAAATAGTGCACTTCATGTCAGTGTCCTAAGCAGGAGTCTTAAGTCTTAAGTGAGAGGTACACAGACTTCTTCCTGAGCTCTTTCACAGGTGCAGCAGGCAACAGATAAGAGCATGGGCCCAAAAGGGGGTCTTCCTGACTTAGGACTCGTTACTGTAGGTTGTTTTCAGTAACCACAGACTGACTGCACAACACACATCCATGGCAACGCTGCGGACCACCTACGTCACGGACATTTTTAAAACACTTTTAATGGAGTTGCTGCGAAAGGCAATGAAAACCAGTCATGCTCTGGACTGCACAGTGTCATAACACCGCAGCAGCAGCAGCACCTCGCAAATAATGCAGGCTGCGATCCAACATGTGTTTTGTTCTTTGAACAAATCTGGGCCGCACCTTGACTAAACATCAGATATTTTAATTCACCAAAAGTGCTGAACTCCGATCTGGAAAAATACGTGCCACATACGCGAAATTTTATTTACAGAGATGACGAATTAATCCCCTTTCATTACCGCCAACCATGCCCTGCAGGCTTCCAACGCATTCCTGACTGTCAGAGTTACAAAATAACAGTGTAGTGATTTGGAAATTACACTTTTTTTTTGTTCAACCACTGAAATGCCAGCAGGCTGGAAGATCGGGAATGTGAGCAGCCACAGCTGGTACATTAGTTAAGATACAAAGTATTTAGACTATACTTTATAACAGTGTTGCTGTGAAATCCGTCAACAAACAACAAACTAATTACATATGCAAGCAGACAAGAAAGTAAAACTCTAATCTGGGATGTTGCTTTAAGAAGAAATGTTGATCAAGGTGTGTGTGTGTGTTTGCCTTTTGCTTGGCACACCCAGAACAACACAGAAGAATAAATGAAAGTTATACAGAGCAGTTAGTCATGCACACAATGCACTGCAGGTACTTTCAGACTGTTGTGTGCCCTGACATGATTAAAAATGAATGTGCAGTGCCATAACATTCAATATAGAGATCACTGTGTCGTAAATGCAATACTCATGTCACAGACACAGACAATCACAATTATTTTCCATCACTTATTTGATGATGGCGACTCAGAGACTTTAAACTGATCTCTAGTAAATGTAAATAACATAATATTCATCACCATCTCAACAAATATTATATATGAGTATTAGAAAAACTTCAACTCAAAGACGTCAGACTGATGTCTGTCTAACTGAGGTGTCCTGAAGTACTCCACTCAAGCTGTTGACTCCCATCCTGCTACCAGCTACCTGATTTTTCGGAGAGTTTCTAAAAGCTAAAGCGCTTTATTAAAACGCCCCCGGGGCATTTTTTCCTCTCCACAGAGCCACCGGAGAAAGTGAAAAGAAAGTTCATGCTTTTGTTAAAGAGTAACAGCATATAAATAATGCACTGAACCTCTTTTGTCTGTGGCGGTGCTTTGCGGTTTACAAGATGAGGATGCGCGACTCCGCGGTGAGTTTAATACTCGTGTGGCGGCGTTAGGTCACAGAAATAGACTGCCGGGGAAATGACAACATGACACTGTTGTCGACCGAGGAGGAGGCGCTCCTGTGACTTATCGGACATGTCATTGGGGGAGAGAATGACACATATTACAGGGGAAGCCTAAAAATAAGGGTCAATTTACAGGAAACACAATAAAACAAAGAGAGAATACATGAACATAGGTCCTCGTTTACACTTTTCTTTAAAGGTCTTTAAGACAGCTTTGATCAACAAAGCATCTGCTTATAGCAGCTCACTACCCTAATGAGGGCTGCCTGTTTGTGCAGGGTAAAGATGCTAAAGCGCTCCATTAATAAAATTTGTAATTTGTGCACTTACAACATTTTTACATTTCGCCATGTTTCAACCACTGGAGACAAGTAAACATGAAGATGACTGTGTGTTTTGGTCACTGTCAGAGATTGATGGATGCAGGTTTGTTGGCACAGAGGACGGCAGCGTCAGTGAAGTGTGAGGGGAAGTTACACCTGTGACAGATTTGGGCCAAGTCGACCACAAGAGCAGTTACTTAGACAGACAAACACACACAGAGAGAAAGACACACACACATGCACACACACACTTCTCATCTCCATGTGACATGTCTGGCATGGGTGATTGTCACACTGGTCATCGGCCATTAAGAGGCAGCTTGTAAATAACACCACGTAATTCTCTGCAGGGAACGGACGGGGGCATTCCCAGTTAATGCGCTATCGGGTTGTCACAGCTGCTTTGTATGTGAACGCAAGGGGGGTTGCAAACAGAAAACAAAATTGCACAGGACAGAAAAAAGTCCTTCAACACGACCTCATCTTCTATCTGCAGATCACTACGTTACAACCCCCACCACACCCTGAACTAGTGACGACGGGAGCTTGATGCAAACATCCCATCGAACACTCACCGTTAGTATAAAAGTTTTAGTCATTTAAGACAGACTAACGGATAAAAAAAAACAGATTTAGCCCGTCATTGTTGTTTCTCACGGCTTCATTTCAGCCCCTGCAAAGGTCAGACAGCATAATAGGGTTTGTGTTACACTGCTACTTTTAAGTTTGAGTCATCAGTGGATAGGTATTAGTATTTATTTTAGCCAATGCTCAGGATTTCTGACTGTCATCACCCCCCGTCAGATATTCACCTCACAGTGGTAGCTAATGTTTCTTGGGGTTAACAGAGTAGCTCTGCCAGCACCCTGTATAATAACAGCTAAAAACTCACGGCACATTTCTCCTTTCTTACTTTGCACCAAATCAACATGTCCAATTTGCTGTACCGTTATATACTTTTGTACAATATTTTTTATTTACTATTGTTGTTTTGATATTTTATTATGTATAGTTTGTTCTTTATATTTTTATTCTTATGTTGTCTATCGTCACTGTGTGTAATGCTGCTGCTGCACTGTAATTACCCAGCTTGGGATGAATAAAGTCTGTCTGTCTGTCTGTCTGTCTGTCTGTCTGTCTGTCTATCTATCTATCTATCTATCTATCTATCTATCTATCTATCTATACATACTACAGGGACAGAGGTAGTGAAGTGTATGTAGTGTGGTTAAATCACGCATCTAACAGCAACATGGGTTAAGTAGTTACATAACTAACCAGATCTATGGTGGTCACTGAATAAATCCCATAAATAAACAGTATTATCGACCCTTATATGCACTCCCATAAACCGGGGGGGTTATGATTACAAATGTAACCCGGTCTGACACCACCTGTAAACATTCATGTCTCATTAATGCATGTTACTAACTAAACTTCTTCTAAAGTTTCTGTGCAGCAGGTTCTCGTGGATCGTGGCTGCTGCTGTCATTATTGTTACCATATCTCCATCACAGTTTATAGTTAGTTTATGATTTGCTGCCGCTGTGGATCTGTGTCTCTCTGTCTCTATCACAGGTTCCACTGCTACTGTAATCATTTTATTGTAATTGTACAATATGTTTGTGTTGATTTGTCCTGTACACGTCATCCGTTATCCTGTCTTAAATGACTAAAACTTTTATACTAAGGGACACGGTGAGTGTTCGATGGGATGTTGCATCAAGCTCCCGTCGTCACTAGTTCAGGGTGTGGTGGGGGTTGTAACGTAGTGATCTGCAGATAGAAGATGAGGTCGTGTTGAAGGACTTTTTTCTTGTCCTGGTGCAATTTTGTTTTCTGTTTGCAACCCCCCTCGTTTCACGTACAAAGCAGCTGTGACAACCCGATAGGCATAAACTGGGAATGCCCCCGTCCGTTCCCTGCAGAGAATACGTGGTGTTATTTACAAGCTGCCTCTTAATGGCCGATGACCAGTGTGACAATCACCCATGCCAGACAGGTCACATGGAGATGAGAAGTGTGTGTGTGCATGGGGGTGTGTCTTTCTCTCTGGGTGTGTTTGTCTGTCTAAGTAACTGCTCTTGTGGTCGACTTGGCCCAAATCTGTCACAGGTGTAACTTCCCTCACACTTCACTGACGCTGCCGTCCTCTGTGCCAACAAACCTGCATCCATCAATCTCTGACAGTGACCAAAACACACAGTCATCTTCATGTTTACTTGTCTCCAGTGGTTGAAACATGGCGAAATGTAAAATGTTTGTAAGGCACAATTACAAATTCTACAAATGCCGTATTAATGGAGCGCTTTAGCATCTTTACCCGCACAAACAGCAGCCC